>NC_092377.1:106555234-106855234 GCF_030028105.1 Mobula birostris
TCCATAGCAGAGCAATCTCACCAGTGATCAAATGACATTTTCCCTCTCCATAGCAGAGCAATCTCACCAGTGATCAAATGACAGTCTTCCTCTCCATAGCAGAGCAATCTCACCAGTGATCAAATGACAGTCGGTTCCCTCTCCATAGCAGAGCAATCACACCAGTGATCAAATGACAGTCTTTCCCTCTCCATAGCAAAGCAATCTCACCAGTGATCAAATGACAGTCTCCTCTCCATAGCAGAGCAATCTCACCAGTGATCAAATGACAGTCCTTTCCTCTCCATAGCAGAGCATTCTCACCAGTGATCAAATGACAGTCTCCCTCTCTATAGCAGAGCAATCTCACCAGCGATCAAATGACAGCGTCCCTCTCCATAGCACAGCAATCTCACCAGTGATCAAATGACAGTCCCCTTCTCCATAGCAGCGCAATCTCACCAGTGATCAATGACAGTCTTTCCCTCTCCATACCAGAGCAATCTCACCAGTGATGAAATGACTGTCTCCCTCTCCATAGCAGAGCGATCTCACCAGTGATCAAATGACAGTCTTTCCCTCTCCATAGCAGAGCAATCTCACCAGTGATCAAATGACAGTCTCCCTCTCCATAGCAGAACAATCTCACCAGTGATGAAATGACTGTCTCCCTCTCCATAGCAGAGCGATCTCACCAGTGATCAAATGACAGTCTTTCCTCTCCATAGCAGAGCAATCTCACCAGTGATCAAATGACAGTCTCCCTCTCCATAGCAGAACAATCTCACCAGTGATGAAATGACAGTCTCCCTCTCCATAGCAGAGCAATCTCACCAGTGATCAATGACAGTCTTTCCCTCTCCATAGTAGAGTAATCTCACCAGTGATCAAATGATATTTTCCTCTCCATAGCAGAGCAATCTCACCAGTGATCAAATGACAGTCTTTCCCTCTCCATAGCAAAGCAATCTCACCAGTGATCAAATGACAGTCTCCCTCTCCATAGCAGAGCAATCTCAGCAGTGATCAAATGACAGTCTTTTCCTCACCATAGCAGAGCATTCTCACCAGTGATCAAACGACAATCTCCCTCTCTATAGCAGAGCAATCTCACCAGTGATCAAATGGCAGCGTCCCTCTCCATAGCACAGCAATCTCACCATTGATCAAATGACAGTCTCGCTCTCCATAGCAGAGCAATCTCACAGTGACCAAATGACACTCTTTCCCTCTCCATAGCAGAGCAATCTCACCAGTGATCAAATGACAGTCTTTCACTCTCCATAGCAGAGTAATCTCACCTGTGATCAAATGACATTTTCCCTCTCCATAGCAGAGCAATCTCACCAGTGATCAAATGACAGTCTTCCTCTTCATAGCAGAGCAATCTCACCAGTGATCAAATGACAGTCGTTCCCTCTCCATAGCAGAGCAATCACACCAGTGATCAAATGACAGTCTTTCCCTCTCCATAGCAAAGCAATCTCACCAGTGATCAAATGACAGTCTCCCTCTCCATAGCAGAGCAATCTCACCAGTGATCAAATGACAGTCTTTCCCTTTCCATAGCAGAGCATTCTCACCAGTGATCAAACGACAGTCTCCCTCTCTATAGCAGAGCAATCTCACCAGCGATCAAATGACAGCGTCCCTCTCCATAGCACAGCAATCTCACCAGTGATCAAATGGACAGTCTCCCGCTCCATAGCAGAGCAATCTCACCAGTGATCAAATGACAGTCGCTCCCTCTCCATAGCAGAGCAATCTCACCAGTGATCAAATGACAGTCTCCCTCTCCATAGCAAAGTAATCTCACCAGTGATCAAATGACAGTCTTTCCCTCTCCATAGCAGAGAAATCTTACCAGTGATCAAATCACAGTCTTCCTCTCCATAGCAGAGCAAGCTCACCCGTGATCAAATGACAGTCGTTCCCTCTCCATAGCAGAGCAATCTCACCAGTCATCAAATAACAGTCTATCCCTCTCCAGAGCAGAGCAATCTCACTGTGATCAAATGACATTTTCCCTCTCCATAGCAGAGCAATCTCACCAGTGATCAAATGACAGTCTTCCTCTCCATAGCAGAGCAATCTCACCAGTGATCAAATGACAGTCGTTCCCTCTCCATAGCAGAGCAATCACACCAGTGATCAAATGACAGTCTTTCCCTCTCCATAGCAAAGCAATCTCACCAGTGATCAAATGACAGTCTCCCTCTCCATAGCAGAGCAATCTCACCAGTGATCAAATGACAGTCTTTCCCTTTCCATAGCAGAGCATTCTCACCAGTATCAAACGACAGTCTCCCTCTCTATAGCAGAGCAATCTCACCAGCGATCAAATGACAGCGTCCCTCTCCATAGCCACAGCAATCTCACCAGTGATCAAATGACAGTCCCCTTCTCCATAGCAGCGCAATCTCACCAGTGATCAAATGACAGTCTCCCGCTCCATAGCAGAGCAATCTCACCAGTGATCAAATGACAGTCGCTCTCTCCATAGCAGAGCAATCTCACCAGTGATCAAATGACAGTCTCCCTCTCCATAGCAAAGTAATCTCACCAGTGATCAAATGACAGTCTTTCCCTCTCCATAGCAGAGAAATCTTACCAGTGATCAAATCACAGTCTTCCTCTCCATAGCAGAGCAAGCTCACCCGTGATCAAATGACAGTCGTTCCCTCTCCATAGCAGAGCAATCTCACCAGTCATCAAATAACAGTCTATCCCTCTCCAGAGCAGAGCAATCTCACCAGTGATCAAATGACAGTCTCCCTCTGCATAGCAGAGCAATCTCACCTGTGATAAAATGACAGTCTTTCCCTCTCCAGAGCAGAGCAATCTCACCCGTGATCAAATGACAGTCGTTCCCTCTCCATAGCAGAGCAATCTCACCAGTCATCAAATAACAGTCTTTCCCTCTCCAGAGCAGAGCAATCTCACCAGTAATCAAATGACAGTCTCCCTCTGCATAGCAGAGCAATCTCACCAGTGATAAAATGACAGTCTTTCCCTCTCCATAGCAGAGCAATCTCACCAGTGATCAAATGACAGTCTTTCCCTCTCCATTGCAAAGCAATCTCACCAGTAATCAAATGACAGTCTCCCTCTCCATAGCAGAGTAATCTCACCAGTGACAAATGACAGTCTTTCCCTCTCCATAACAGAGCAATCTCACCAGTGAGCAAATGACAGTCTCCCTCTCCATAGCAGAGCAATCTCACCAGTGATCAAATGACAGACTCCCTCTCCATAGCAGAGCAATCTCACCAGTGATCAAATGACAGGATTTCCCTCACCATAGCAGAACAATCTCACCAGTGATGAAATGACAGTCTCCTCTCCATAGCAGAGGCAATCTCACCAGTGATCAAATGACAGTCTCCCGCTCCGTGGCAGAGCAATCTCACCAGTGATCAAATGACAGTCTCCTCTCCATAGCAGAACAATCTCAACAGTGACCAAATGACAGTCTTTCCCTCTCCATAGCAGAGCAATCTCACCAGTGATCAAATTACCGTCTCCCTCTCCATAGCAGAGCAATCTCACCAGTGATCAAGTGACAGTCTTTCCCTCTCCATAGCAGATCAATCTCACCAGTGATCACAGGACAGTCTCCCGCTCCATAGCAGAGCAATCTCACCAGTGATCGAATGGCAGTCTCCCTCTCCATAGCAGAGCAATCTCACCAGTGATCAAATGACAGTCTCCCTCTCCATAGCAGAGCAATCTCAACAGTGACCAAATGACAGTCTTTCCCTCTCCATAGCAGAGCAATCTCATCAGTGATCAAATGACAGTCTCCCTCTCCATAGCAGAGCAATCTCACCAGTGATCAAATGACAGTCTCCCTCTCCATGGCAGTGCAATCTCACCAGTGATCAAATGACAGTCTCCCTCTCCATAGCAGAGCAATCTCACCAATGATCAAATTACCTTCTCCCTCTCCATAGCAGAGCAATCTCATCAGTGATCCAATGACAGTCTTTCCCTCTCCATATCAGATCAATCTCACCAGCGATCAAAGGACAGTCTCCGGCTCCATAGCAGAACAATCTCACCAGTGATCGAATGACAGTCTCCCTCTCCATAGCAGAGCAATCTCACCAGTGATCAAATGACAGTCTCCCTCTTCATAGCAGAGCGATCTCACCAGTTATGAAATGGCAGTCTCCCTCGCCATAGCAGAGCAATCTCACCAGTGATCAAATGACAGTCTTTCCCTCTCCAGAGCAGAGCAATCTCACCAGTGATCAAATGACAGTCTCCCTCTCCATAGCAGAGCGATCTCACCAGTGATCAAATGACAGTCTTTCCCTCTCCATAGCAAAGCAATCTCACCAGTGATCAAATGAGTGTCTCCTCTCCATAGCAGAGCAATCTCACCAGTGATCAAATGACAGTCTTTCCCTCTCCATAGCAGAGCAATCTCACCAGTGATCAAATGACATTTTCCCTCTCCATAGCAGAGCAATCTCACCAGTGATCAAATGACAGTCTTCCTCTCCATAGCAGAGCAATCTCACCAGTGATCAAATGACAGTCGTTCCCTCTCCATAGCAGAGCAATCACACCAGTGATCAAATGACAGTCTTTCCCTCTCCATAGCAAAGCAATCTCACCAGTGATCAAATGACAGTCTCCCTCTCCATAGCAGAGCACTCTCACCAGTGATCAAATGACAGTCTTTCCCTCTCCATAGCAGAGCATTCTCACCAGTGATCAAACGACAGTCTCCCTCTCTATAGCAGAGCAATCTCACCAGCGATCAAATGACAGCGTCCTCTCCATAGCACAGCAATCTCACCAGTGATCAAATGACAGTCCCTTCTCCATAGCAGCGCAATCTCACCAGTGATCAAATGACAGTCCTTTCCCTCTCCATAGCAGAGCAATCTCACCAGTGATGAAATGACTGTCTCCCTCTCCATAGCAGAGCGATCTCACCAGTGATCAAATGACAGTCTTTCCCTCTCCATAGCAGAGCAATCTCACCAGTGATCAAATGACAGTCTCCCTCTCCATAGCAGAACAATCTCACCAGTGATCAAATGACAGTCTCCCTCTCCATAGCAGAGCAATCTCACCAGTGACCAAATGACACTCTTTCCCTCTCCATAGCAGAGCAATCTCACCAGTGATCAAATGACAGTCTTTCACTCTCCATAGCAGAGTAATCTCACCTGTGATCAAATGACATTTTCCCTCTCCATAGCAAGAGCAATCTCACCAGTGATCAAATGACAGTCTTCCTCTCCATAGCAGAGCAATCTCACCAGTGATCAAATGACAGTCGTTCCCTCTCCATAGCAGAGCAATCACACCAGTAATCAAACGACAGTCTCCCTCTCTATAGCAGAGCAATCTCACCAGCGATCAAATGACAGCGTCCCTCTCCATAGCACAGCAATCTCACCAGTGATCAAATGACAGTCCCCTTCTCCATAGCAGCGCAATCTCACCAGTGATCAAATGACAGTCTTTCCCTCTCCATAGCAGAGCAATCTCACCAGTGATGAAATGACTGTCTCCCTCTCCATAGCAGAGCGATCTCACCAGTGATCAAATGACAGTCTCCCTCTCCATAGCAGAGCCAACTCACCAGCGATCAGATGACAGTCTTTCCCTCTCCATAGCAGAGCAATCTCACCAGTGATCAAATGACAGTCTCCCTCTCCATAGCAGAACAATCTCAACAGTGACCAAATGACAGTCTTTCCCTCTCCATAGCAGAGCAATCTCACCAGTGATCAAATTACCGTCTCCCTCTCCATAGCGGAGCAATCTCACCAGTGATCAAGTGACAGTCTTTCCCTCTCGATAGCAGATCAATCTCACCAGTGATCACAGGACAGTCTCCCGCTCCATAGCAGAGCAATCTCACAGTGATCGAATGGCAGTCTCCCTCTCCATAGCAAGAGCAATCTCACCAGTCATCAAATGACAGTCTTTCCCTCTCCATAGCAGAGCAATCTCACCAGTGATCAAATGACAGTCTCCCTCTCCATAGCAGAGCAATCTCACCAGTGATCAAATGACAGTCTTTCACTCTCCATAGCAGAGTAATCTCACCTGTGATCAAATGACATTTTCCCTCTCCATAGCAGAGCAATCTCACCAGTGATCAAATGACAGTCTTCCTCTCCATAGCAGAGCAATCTCACCAGTGATCAAATGACAGTCGTTCCCTCTCCATAGCAGAGCAATCACACCAGTAATCAAACGTCAGTCTCCCCCTCTATAGCAGAGCAATCTCACCAGTGATCAAATGACAGTCCCCCTTCTCCATAGCAGCGCAATCTCACCAGTGATCAAAATGACAGTCTTTCCCTCTCCATAGCAGAGCAATCTCACCAGTGATGAAATGACTGTCTCCCTCTCCATAGCAGAGCGATCTCACCAGTGATCAAATGACCGTCTCCTCTCCATAGCAGAGCCAACTCACCAGCGATCAGATGACAGTCTTTCCCTCTCCATAGCAGAGCAATCTCACCAGTGATCAAATGACAGTCTCCCTCTCCATAGCAGAACAATCTCAACAGTGACCAAATGACAGTCTTTCCCTCTCCATAGCAGAGCAATCTCACCAGTGATCAAATTACCGTCTCCCTCTCCATAGCAGAGCAATCTCACCAGTGATCAAGTGACAGTCTTTCCCTCTCCATAGCAGATCAATCTCACCAGTGATCACAGGACAGTCTCCACTCCATAGCAGAGCAATCTCACCAGTGATCGAATGGCAGTCTCCCTCTCCATAGCAGAGCAATCTCACCAGTGATCAAATGACAGTCTCCCTCTCCATAGCAGAGCAATCTCACCAGTGATGAAATGGCAGTCTCCCTCTCCATAGCAGAGCAATCTCACCAGTGATCAAATGACAGTCGCTCCCTCTCCATAGCAGAGCAATCTCACCAGTGATCAAATGACAGTCTCCCTCTCCATAGCAGAGTAATCTCACCAGTGATCAATTGACAGTCTTTCCCTCTCCATAGCAGAGAAATCTTACCAGTGATCAAATCACAGTCTTCCTCTCCATAGCAGAGCAAGCTCACCCGCGATCAAATGACAGTCGTTCCCTCTCCATAGCAGAGCAATCTCACCAGTCATCAAATAACAGTCTATCCCTCTCCAGAGCAGAGCAATCTCACCAGTGATCAAATGACAGTCTCCCTCTGCATAGCAGAGCAATCTCACCAGTGATAAAATGACAGTCTATCCCTCTCCAGAGCAGAGCAATCTCACCCGTGATCAAATGACAGTCGTTCCCTCTCCATAGCAGAGCAATCTCACCAGTCATCAAATAACAGTCTTTCCCTCTCCAGAGCAGAGCAATCTCACCAGTGATCAAATGACAGTCTCCCTCTGCATAGCAGAGCAATCTCACCAGTGATAAAATGACAGTCTTTCCCTCTCCATAGCAGAGCAATCTCACCAGTGATCAGATGACAGTCTTTCCGTCTCCATAGCAAAGCAATCTCACCAGTAATCAAATGACAGTCTCCCTCTCCATAGCAGAGTAATCTCACCAGTGACAAATGACAGTCTTTCCCTCTCCATAACAGAGCAATCTCACCAGTGAGCAAATGACAGTCTCCCTCTCCATAGCAGAGCAATCTCACCAGTGATCAAATGACAGACTCCCTCTCCATAGCAGAGCAATCTCACCAGTGATCAAATGACAGGATTTCCCTCTCCATAGCAGAACAATCTCACCAGTGATGAAATGACAGTCTCCCTCTCCATAGCAGAGCAATCTCACCAGTGATCAAATGACAGTCTCCCGCTCCGTGGCAGAGCAATCTCACCAGTGATCAAATGACAGTCTCCCTCTCCATGGCAGTGCAATCTCACCAGTGATCAAATGACAGTCTCTCTCTCCATAGCAGAGCAATCTCACCAGTGATCAAATTACCTTCTCCCTCTCCATAGCAGAGCAATCTCATCAGTGATCAAATGACAGTCTTTCCCTCTGCATAGCAGATCAATCTCACCAGCGATCAAAGGACAGTCTCCGGCTCCATAGCAGAGCAATCTCACCAGTGATCGAATGACAGTCTCCCTCTCCATAGCAGAGCAATCTCACCAGTGATCAAATGACAGTCTTCCTCTCCATAGCAGAGCAATCTCACCAGTGATCAAATGACAGTCGTTCCCTCTCCATAGCAGAGCAATCACACCAGTGATCAAATGACAGTCTTTCCCTCTCCATAGCAAAGCAATCTCACCAGTGATCAAATGACAGTCTCCCTCTCCATAGCAGAGCAATCTCACCAGTGATCAAATGACAGTCTTTCCCTCTCCATAGCAGAGCATTCTCACCAGTGATCAAACGACAGTCTCCCTCTCTATAGCAGAGCAATCTCACCAGCGATCAAATGACAGCGTCCCTCTCCATAGCACAGCAATCTCACCAGTGATCAAATGACAGTCCCCTTCTCCATAGCAGCGCAATCTCACCAGTGATCAAATGACAGTCTTTCCCTCTCCATAGCAGAGCAATCTCACCAGTGATGAAATGACTGTCTCCCTCTCCATAGCAGAGCAATCTCACCAGTGATCAAATGACAGTCTCCCTCTCCATAGCAGAACAATCTCACCAGTGATGAAATGACAGTCTCCCTCTCCATAGCAGAGCAATCTCACCAGTGATCAAATGACAGTCTTTCCCTCTCCATAGTAGAGTAATCTCACCAGTGATCAAATGATATTTTCCCTCTCCATAGCAGAGCAATCTCACCAGTGATCAAATGACAGTCTTTCCCTCTCCATAGCAAAGCAATCTCACCAGTGATCAAATGACAGTCTCCCTCTCCATAGCAGAGCAATCTCAGCAGTGATCAAATGACAGTCTTTCCCTCTCCATAGCAGAGCATTCTCACCAGTGATCAAACGACAGTCTCCCTCTCTATAGCAGAGCAATCTCACCAGTGATCAAATGGCAGCGTCCCTCTCCATAGCACAGCAATCTCACCAGTGATCAAATGACAGTCTCGCTCTCCATAGCAGAGCAATCTCACCAGTGACCAAATGACACTCTTTCCCTCTCCATAGCAGAGCAATCTCACCAGTGATCAAATGACAGTCTTTCACTCTCCATAGCAGAGTAATCTCACCTGTGATCAAATGACATTTTCCCTCTCCATAGCAGAGCAATCTCACCAGTGATCAAATGACAGTCTCCCGCTCCGTGGCAGAGCAATCTCACCAGTGATCAAATGACAGTCTCCCTCTCCATAGCAGAACAATCTCAACAGTGACCAAATGACAGTCTTTCCCTCTCCATAGCAGAGCAATCTCACCAGTGATCAAATTAACGACTCCCTCTCCATAGCAGAGCAATCTCACCAGTGATCAAGTGACAGTCTTTCCCTCTCCATAGCAGATCAATCTCACCAGTGATCACAGGACAGTCTCCCGCTCCATACCAGAGCAATCTCACCAGTGATTGAATGGCAGTCTCCCTCTCCATAGCAGAGCAATCTCACCAGTGATCAAATGACAGTCTCCCTCTCCATAGCAGAGCAATCTCAACAGTGACCAAATGACAGTCTTTCCCTCTCCATAGCAGAGCAATCTCATCAGTGATCAAATGACAGTCTCCCTCTCCATAGCAGAGCAATCTCACCAGTGATCAAATGACAGTCTCCCTCTCCATGGCAGTGCAATCTCACCAGTGATCAAATGACAGTCTCCCTCTCCATAGCAGAGCAATCTCACCAGTGATCAAATTACCTTCTCCCTCTCCATAGCAGAGCAATCTCATCAGTGATCAAATGACAGTCTTTCCCTCTCCATAGCAGATCAATCTCAGCAGCGATCAAAGGACAGTCTCCGGCTCCATAGCAGAGCAATCTCACCAGTGATCGAATGACAGTCTCCCTCTCCATAGCAGAGCAATCTCACCAGTGATCAAATGACAGTCTCCCTCTTCATAGCAGAGCGATCTCACCAGTTATGAAATGGCAGTCTCCCTCGCCATAGCAGAGCAATCTCACCAGTGATCAAATGACAGTCTTTCCCTCTCCAGAGCAGAGCAATCTCACCAGTGATCAAATGACAGTCTCCCTCTCCATAGCAGAGCGATCTCACCAGTGATCAAATGACAGTCTTTCCCTCTCCACAGCAAAGCAATCTCACCAGTGATCAAATGAGAGTCTCCCTCTCCATAGCAGAGCAATCTCACCAGTGATCAAATGACAGTCTTTCCCTCTCCATAGCAGAGCATTCTCACCAGTGATCAAATGACAGTCTCCCTCTCCATAGCAGAGCAATCTCACCAGTGATCAAATGACATTTTCCCTCTCCATAGCAGAGCAATCTCACCAGTGATCAAATGACAGTCTTCCTCTCCATAGCAGAGCAATCTCACCAGTGATCAAATGACAGTCGTTCCCTCTCCATAGCAGAGCAATCACACCAGTGATCAAATGACAGTCTTTCCCTCTCCATAGCAAAGCAATCTCACCAGTGATCAAATGACAGTCTCCCTCTCCATAGCAGAGCAATCTCACCAGTGATCAAATGACAGTCTTTCCCTCTCCATAGCAGAGCATTCTCACCAGTGATCAAATGACAGTCTCCCTCTCTATAGCAGAGCAATCTCACCAGCGATCAAATGACAGCGTCCCTCTCCATAGCACAGCAATCTCACCAGTGATCAAATGACAGTCCCCTTCTCCATAGCAGCGCAATCTCACCAGTGATCAAATGACAGTCTTTCCCTCTCCATACCAGAGCAATCTCACCAGTGATGAAATGACTGTCTCCCTCTCCATAGCAGAGCGATCTCACCAGTGATCAAATGACAGTCTTTCCCTCTCCATAGCAGAGCAATCTCACCAGTGATCAAATGACAGTCTCCCTCTCCATAGCAGAACAATCTCACCAGTGATGAAATGACTGTCTCCCTCTCCATAGCAGAGCGATCTCACCAGTGATCAAATGACAGTCTTTCCCTCTCCATAGCAGAGCAATCTCACCAGTGATCAAATGACAGTCTCCCTCTCCATAGCAGAACAATCTCACCAGTGATGAAATGACAGTCTCCCTCTCCATAGCAGAGCAATCTCACCAGTGATCAAATGACAGTCTTTCCCTCTCCATAGTAGAGTAATCTCACCAGTGATCAAATGATATTTTCCCTCTCCATAGCAGAGCAATCTCACCAGTGATCAAATGACAGTCTTTCCCTCTCCATAGCAAAGCAATCTCACCAGTGATCAAATGACAGTCTCCCTCTCCATAGCAGAGCAATCTCAGCAGTGATCAAATGACAGTCTTTTCCTCACCATAGCAGAGCATTCTCACCAGTGATCAAACGACAATCTCCCTCTCTATAGCAGAGCAATCTCACCAGTGATCAAATGGCAGCGTCCCTCTCCATAGCACAGCAATCTCACCATTGATCAAATGACAGTCTCGCTCTCCATAGCAGAGCAATCTCACCAGTGACCAAATGACACTCTTTCCCTCTCCATAGCAGAGCAATCTCACCAGTGATCAAATGACAGTCTTTCACTCTCCATAGCAGAGTAATCTCACCTGTGATCAAATGACATTTTCCCTCTCCATAGCAGAGCAATCTCACCAGTGATCAAATGACAGTCTTCCTCTTCATAGCAGAGCAATCTCACCAGTGATCAAATGACAGTCGTTCCCTCTCCATAGCAGAGCAATCACACCAGTGATCAAATGACAGTCTTTCCCTCTCCATAGCAAAGCAATCTCACCAGTGATCAAATGACAGTCTCCCTCTCCATAGCAGAGCAATCTCACCAGTGATCAAATGACAGTCTTTCCCTTTCCATAGCAGAGCATTCTCACCAGTGATCAAACGACAGTCTCCCTCTCTATAGCAGAGCAATCTCACCAGCGATCAAATGACAGCGTCCCTCTCCATAGCACAGCAATCTCACCAGTGATCAAATGACAGTCTCCCGCTCCATAGCAGAGCAATCTCACCAGTGATCAAATGACAGTCGCTCCCTCTCCATAGCAGAGCAATCTCACCAGTGATCAAATGACAGTCTCCCTCTCCATAGCAAAGTAATCTCACCAGTGATCAAATGACAGTCTTTCCCTCTCCATAGCAGAGAAATCTTACCAGTGATCAAATCACAGTCTTCCTCTCCATAGCAGAGCAAGCTCACCCGTGATCAAATGACAGTCGTTCCCTCTCCATAGCAGAGCAATCTCACCAGTCATCAAATAACAGTCTATCCCTCTCCAGAGCAGAGCAATCTCACCTGTGATCAAATGACATTTTCCCTCTCCATAGCAGAGCAATCTCACCAGTGATCAAATGACAGTCTTCCTCTCCATAGCAGAGCAATCTCACCAGTGATCAAATGACAGTCGTTCCCTCTCCATAGCAGAGCAATCACACCAGTGATCAAATGACAGTCTTTCCCTCTCCATAGCAAAGCAATCTCACCAGTGATCAAATGACAGTCTCCCTCTCCATAGCAGAGCAATCTCACCAGTGATCAAATGACAGTCTTTCCCTTTCCATAGCAGAGCATTCTCACCACTAATCAAACGACAGTCTCCCTCTCTATAGCAGAGCAATCTCACCAGCGATCAAATGACAGCGTCCCTCTCCATAGCACAGCAATCTCACCAGTGATCAAATGACAGTCCCCTTCTCCATAGCAGCGCAATCTCACCAGTGATCAAATGACAGTCTCCCGCTCCATAGCAGAGCAATCTCACCAGTGATCAAATGACAGTCGCTCCCTCTCCATAGCAGAGCAATCTCACCAGTGATCAAATGACAGTCTCCCTCTCCATAGCAAAGTAATCTCACCAGTGATCAAATGACAGTCTTTCCCTCTCCATAGCAGAGAAATCTTACCAGTGATCAAATCACAGTCTTCCTCTCCATAGCAGAGCAAGCTCACCCGTGATCAAATGACAGTCGTTCCCTCTCCATAGCAGAGCAATCTCACCAGTCATCAAATAACAGTCTATCCCTCTCCAGAGCAGAGCAATCTCACCAGTGATCAAATGACAGTCTCCCTCTGCATAGCAGAGCAATCTCACCTGTGATAAAATGACAGTCTTTCCCTCTCCAGAGCAGAGCAATCTCACCCGTGATCAAATGACAGTCGTTCCCTCTCCATAGCAGAGCAATCTCACCAGTCATCAAATAACAGTCTTTCCCTCTCCAGAGCAGAGCAATCTCACCAGTGATCAAATGACAGTCTCCCTCTGCATAGCAGAGCAATCTCACCAGTGATAAAATGACAGTCTTTCCCTCTCCATAGCAGAGCAATCTCACCAGTGATCAAATGACAGTCTTTCCCTCTCCATTGCAAAGCAATCTCACCAGTAATCAAATGACAGTCTCCCTCTCCATAGCAGAGTAATCTCACCAGTGACAAATGACAGTCTTTCCCTCTCCATAACAGAGCAATCTCACCAGTGAGCAAATGACAGTCTCCCTCTCCATAGCAGAGCAATCTCACCAGTGATCAAATGACAGACTCCCTCTCCATAGCAGAGCAATCTCACCAGTGATCAAATGACAGGATTTCCCTCACCATAGCAGAACAATCTCACCAGTGATGAAATGACAGTCTCCCTCTCCATAGCAGAGCAATCTCACCAGTGATCAAATGACAGTCTCCCGCTCCGTGGCAGAGCAATCTCACCAGTGATCAAATGACAGTCTCCCTCTCCATAGCAGAACAATCTCAACAGTGACCAAATGACAGTCTTTCCCTCTCCATAGCAGAGCAATCTCACCAGTGATCAAATTACCGTCTCCCTCTCCATAGCAGAGCAATCTCACCAGTGATCAAGTGACAGTCTTTCCCTCTCCATAGCAGATCAATCTCACCAGTGATCACAGGACAGTCTCCCGCTCCATAGCAGAGCAATCTCACCAGTGATCGAATGGCAGTCTCCCTCTCCATAGCAGAGCAATCTCACCAGTGATCAAATGACAGTCTCCCTCTCCATAGCAGAGCAATCTCAACAGTGACCAAATGACAGTCTTTCCCTCTCCATAGCAGAGCAATCTCATCAGTGATCAAATGACAGTCTCCCTCTCCATAGCAGAGCAATCTCACCAGTGATCAAATGACAGTCTCCCTCTCCATGGCAGTGCAATCTCACCAGTGATCAAATGACAGTCTCCCTCTCCATAGCAGAGCAATCTCACCAATGATCAAATTACCTTCTCCCTCTCCATAGCAGAGCAATCTCATCAGTGATCCAATGACAGTCTTTCCCTCTCCATATCAGATCAATCTCACCAGCGATCAAAGGACAGTCTCCGGCTCCATAGCAGAACAATCTCACCAGTGATCGAATGACAGTCTCCCTCTCCATAGCAGAGCAATCTCACCAGTGATCAAATGACAGTCTCCCTCTTCATAGCAGAGCGATCTCACCAGTTATGAAATGGCAGTCTCCCTCGCCATAGCAGAGCAATCTCACCAGTGATCAAATGACAGTCTTTCCCTCTCCAGAGCAGAGCAATCTCACCAGTGATCAAATGACAGTCTCCCTCTCCATAGCAGAGCGATCTCACCAGTGATCAAATGACAGTCTTTCCCTCTCCATAGCAAAGCAATCTCACCAGTGATCAAATGAGTGTCTCCCTCTCCATAGCAGAGCAATCTCACCAGTGATCAAATGACAGTCTTTCCCTCTCCATAGCAGAGCAATCTCACCAGTGATCAAATGACATTTTCCCTCTCCATAGCAGAGCAATCTCACCAGTGATCAAATGACAGTCTTCTTCTCCATAGCAGAGCAATCTCACCAGTGATCAAATGACAGTCGTTCCCTCTCCATAGCAGAGCAATCACACCAGTGATCAAATGACAGTCTTTCCCTCTCCATAGCAAAGCAATCTCACCAGTGATCAAATGACAGTCTCCCTCTCCATAGCAGAGCAATCTCACCAGTGATCAAATGACAGTCTTTCCCTCTCCATAGCAGAGCATTCTCACCAGTGATCAAACGACAGTCTCCCTCTCTATAGCAGAGCAATCTCACCAGCGATCAAATGACAGCGTCCCTCTCCATAGCACAGCAATCTCACCAGTGATCAAATGACAGTCCCCTTCTCCATAGCAGCGCAATCTCACCAGTGATCAAATGACAGTCTTTCCCTCTCCATAGCAGAGCAATCTCACCAGTGATGAAATGACTGTCTCCCTCTCCATAGCAGAGCGATCTCACCAGTGATCAAATGACAGTCTTTCCCTCTCCATAGCAGAGCAATCTCACCAGTGATCAAATGACAGTCTCCCTCTCCATAGCAGAACAATCTCACCAGTGATCAAATGACAGTCTCCCTCTCCATAGCAGAGCATCTCACCAGTGACCAAATGACACTCTTTCCCTCTCCATAGCAGAGCAATCTCACCAGTGATCAAATGACAGTCTTTCACTCTCCATAGCAGAGTAATCTCACCTGTGATCAAATGACATTTTCCCTCTCCATAGCAGAGCAATCTCCCCAGTGATCAAATGACAGTCTTCCTCCCATAGCAAGAGCAATCTCACCAGTGATGCAAATGACAGTCGTTCCCTCTCCATAGCAGAGCAATCACACCAGTAATCAAACGACAGTCTCCCTCTCTATAGCAGAGCAATCTCACCAGCGATCAAATGACAGCGTCCCTCTCCATAGCACAGCAATCTCACCAGTGATCAAATGACAGTCCCCTTCTCCATAGCAGCGCAATCTCACCAGTGATCAAATGACAGTCTTTCCCTCTCCATAGCAGAGCAATCTCACCAGTGATGAAATGACTGTCTCCCTCTCCATAGCAGAGCGATCTCACCAGTGATCAAATGACAGTCTCCCTCTCCATAGCAGAGCCAACTCACCAGCGATCAGATGACAGTCTTTCCCTCTCCATAGCAGAGCAATCTCACCAGTGATCAAATGACAGTCTCCCCTCTCCATAGCAGAACAATCTCACAGTGACCAAATGACATCTTTCCCTCTCTCCATAGCAGAGCAATCTCACCAGTGATCAAATTACCGTCTCCTCTCCATAGCGGAGCAATCTCACCAGTGATCAAGTGACAGTCTTTCCCTCTCGATAGCAGATCAATCTCACCAGTGATCACAGGACAGTCTCCCGCTCCATAGCAGAGCAATCTCACCAGTGATCGAATGGCAGTCTCCCTCTCCATAGCAGAGCAATCTCACCAGTGATCAAATGACAGTCTCCCTCTCCATAGCAGTGCAATCTCACCAGTGATGAAATGGCAGTCTCCCTCTCCATAGCAGAGCAATCTCACCAGTGATCAAATGACAGTCTCCCGCTCCATAGCAGAGCAATCTCACCAGTGATCAAATGACAGTCTCCCTCTCCATAGCAGAGCAATCTCACCAGTGATCAAATGACAGTCTCCCTCTCCATAGCAGAGCAATCTCACCAGTGATCAAATGACAGTCTCCCTCTCCATAGGAGAGCAATCACACCAGTGATCAAATGACAGTCCTTCCCTCTCCATAGCAAAGCAATCTCACCAGTGATCAAATGACAGTCGTTCCCTCTCCATAGCAGAGCAATCACACCAGTGATCAAATGACAGTCTTTCCCTCTCCATAGCAAAGCAATCTCACCAGTGATCAAATGACAGTCTCCCTCTCCATAGCAGAGCAATCTCACCAGTGATCAAATGACAGTCTTTCCCTCTCCATAGCAGAGCATTCTCACCAGTGATCAAACGACAGTCTCCCTCTCTATAGCAGAGCAATCTCACCAGCGATCAAATGACAGCCTCCCTCTCCATAGCACAGCAATCTCACCAGTGATCAAATGACAGTCCCCTTCTCCATAGCAGCGCAATCTCACCAGTGATCAAATGACAGTCTTTCCCTCTCCATAGCAGAGCAATCTCACCAGTTATGAAATGACTGTCTCCCTCTCCATAGCAGAGCGATCTCACCAGTGATCAAATGACAGTCTTTCCCTCTCCATAGCAGAGCAATCTCACCAGTGATCAAATGACAGTCTCCCTCTCCATAGCAGAACAATCTCACCAGTGATGAAATGACTGTCTCCCTCTCCATAGCAGAGCGATCTCACCAGTGATCAAATGACAGTCTTTCCCTCTCCATAGCAGAGCAATCTCACCAGTGATCAAATGACAGTCTCCCTCTCCCATAGCAGAACAATCTCACCAGTGATGAAATGACAGTCTCCCTCTCCATAGCAGAGCAATCTCACCAGTGATCAAATGACAGTCTTTCCCTCTCCATAGTAGAGTAATCTCACCAGTGATCAAATGATATTTTCCCTCTCCATAGCAGAGCAATCTCACCAGTGATCAAATGACAGTCTTTCCCTCTCCATAGCAAAGCAATCTCACCAGTGATCAAATGACAGTCTCCCTCTCCATAGCAGAGCAATCTCAGCAGTGATCAATGACAGTCTTTCCCTCTCCATAGCAGAGCATTCTCACCAGTGATCAAACGACAGTCTCCCTCTCTATAGCAGAGCAATCACACCAGTGATCAAATGGCAGCGTCCCTCTCCATAGCACAGCAATCTCACCAGTGATCAAATGACAGTCTCGCTCTCCATAGCAGAGCAATCTCACCAGTGACCAAATGACACTCTTTCCCTCTCCATAGCAGAGCAATCTCACCAGTGATCAAATGACAGTCTTTCACTCTCCATAGCAGAGTAATCTCACCTGTGATCAAATGACATTTTCCCTCTCCATAGCAGAGCAATCTCACCAGTGATCAAATGACAGTCTCCCGCTCCGTGGCAGAGCAATCTCACCAGTGATCAAATGACAGTCTCCCTCTCCATAGCAGAACAATCTCAACAGTGACCAAATGACAGTCTTTCCCTCTCCATAGCAGAGCAATCTCACCAGTGATCCAATTAACGTCTCCCTCTCCATAGCAGAGCAATCTCACCAGTGATCAAGTGACAGTCTTTCCCTCTCCATAGCAGATCAATCTCACCAGTGATCACAGGACAGTCTCCCGCTCCATAGCAGAGCAATCTCACCAGTGATCGAATGGCAGTCTCCCTCTCCATAGCAGAGCAATCTCACCAGTGATCAAATGACAGTCTCCCTCTCCATAGCAGAGCAATCTCAACATTGACCAAATGACAGTCTTTCCCTCTCCATAGCAGAGCAATCTCATCAGTGATCAAATGACAGTCTCCCTCTCCATAGCAGAGCAATCTCACCAGTGATCAAATTACCTTCTCCCTCTCCATAGCAGAGCAATCTCATCAGTGATCAAATGACAGTCTTTCCCTCTCCATAGCAGATCAATCTCACCAGCGATCAAAGGACAGTCTCCGGCTCCATAGCAGAGCAATCTCACCAGTGATCGAATGACAGTCTCCCTCTCCATAGCAGAGCAATCTCACCAGTGATCAAATGACAGTCTCCCTCTTCATAGCAGAGCGATCTCACCAGTTATGAAATGGCAGTCTCCCTCGCCATAGAAGAGCAATCTCACCAGTGATCAAATGACTGTCTTTCCCTCTCCAGAGCAGAGCAATCTCACCAGTGATCAAATGACAGTCTCCCTCTCCATAGCAGAGCGATCTCACCAGTGATCAAATGACAGTCTTTCCCTCTCCATAGCAAAGCAATCTCACCAGTGATCAAATGAGAGTCTCCCTCTCCATAGCAGAGCAATCTCACCAGTGATCAAATGACAGTCTTTCCCTCTCCATAGCAGAGCATTCTCACCAGTGATCAAATGACAGTCTCCCTCTCCATAGCAGAGCAATCTCACCAGTGATCAAATGACATTTTCCCTCTCCATAGCAGAGCAATCTCACCAGTGATCAAATGACAGTCTTCCTCTCCATAGCAGAGCAATCTCACCAGTGATCAAATGACAGTCGTTCCCTCTCCATAGCAGAGCAATCACACCAGTGATCAAATGACAGTCTTTCCCTCTCCATAGCAAAGCAATCTCACCAGTGATCAAATGACTGTCTCCCTCTCCATAGCAGAGCAATCTCACCAGTGATCAAATGACAGTCTTTCCCTCTCCATAGCAGAGCATTCTCACCAGTGATCAAACGACAGTCTCCCTCTCTATAGCAGAGCAATCTCACCAGCGATCAAATGACAGCGTCCCTCTCCATAGCACAGCAATCTCACCAGTGATCAAATGACAGTCCCCTTCTCCATAGCAGCGCAATCTCACCAGTGATCAAATGACAGTCTTTCCCTCTCCATAGCAGAGCAATCTCACCAGTGATGAAATGACTGTCTCCCTCTCCATAGCAGAGCGATCTCACCAGTGATCAAATGACAGTCTTTCCCTCTCCATAGCAGAGCAATCTCACCAGTGATCAAATGACAGTCTCCCTCTCCATAGCAGTACAATCTCACCAGTGACGAAATGACTGTCTCCCTCTCCATAGCAGAGCGATCTCACCAGTGATCAAATGACAGTCTTTCCCTCTCCATAGCAGAGCAATCTCACCAGTGATCAAATGACAGTCTCCCTCTCCATAGCAGAGCAATCTCACCAGTGATCAAATGACAGTCTTTCCCTCTCCATAGTAGAGTAATCTCACCAGTGATCAAATGATATTTTCCCTCTCCATAGCAGAGCAATCTCATCAGTGATCAAATGACAGTCTTTCCCTCTCCATAGCAGATCAATCTCACCAGCGATCAAAGGACAGTCTCCGGCTCCATAGCAGAGCAATCTCACCAGTGATCGAATGACAGTCTCCCTCTCCATAGCAGAGCAATCTCACCAGTGATCAAATGACAGTCTCCCTCTTCATAGCAGAGCGATCTCACCAGTTATGAAATGGCAGTCTCCCTCGCCATAGAAGAGCAATCTCACCAGTGATCAAATGACTGTCTTTCCCTCTCCAGAGCAGAGCAATCTCACCAGTGATCAAATGACAGTCTCCCTCTCCATAGCAGAGCGATCTCACCAGTGATCAAATGACAGTCTTTCCCTCTCCATAGCAAAGCAATCTCACCAGTGATCAAATGAGAGTCTCCCTCTCCATAGCAGAGCAATCTCACCAGTGATCAAATGACAGTCTTTCCCTCTCCATAGCAGAGCATTCTCACCAGTGATCAAATGACAGTCTCCCTCTCCATAGCAGAGCAATCTCACCAGTGATCAAATGACATTTTCCCTCTCCATAGCAGAGCAATCTCACCAGTGATCAAATGACAGTCTTCCTCTCCATAGCAGAGCAATCTCACCAGTGATCAAATGACAGTCGTTCCCTCTCCATAGCAGAGCAATCACACCAGTGATCAAATGACAGTCTTTCCCTCTCCATAGCAAAGCAATCTCACCAGTGATCAAATGACTGTCTCCCTCTCCATAGCAGAGCAATCTCACCAGTGATCAAATGACAGTCTTTCCCTCTCCATAGCAGAGCATTCTCACCAGTGATCAAACGACAGTCTCCCTCTCTATAGCAGAGCAATCTCACCAGCGATCAAATGACAGCGTCCCTCTCCATAGCACAGCAATCTCACCAGTGATCAAATGACAGTCCCCTTCTCCATAGCAGCGCAATCTCACCAGTGATCAAATGACAGTCTTTCCCTCTCCATAGCAGAGCAATCTCACCAGTGATGAAATGACTGTCTCCCTCTCCATAGCAGAGCGATCTCACCAGTGATCAAATGACAGTCTTTCCCTCTCCATAGCAGAGCAATCTCACCAGTGATCAAATGACAGTCTCCCTCTCCATAGCAGTACAATCTCACCAGTGACGAAATGACTGTCTCCCTCTCCATAGCAGAGCGATCTCACCAGTGATCAAATGACAGTCTTTCCCTCTCCATAGCAGAGCAATCTCACCAGTGATCAAATGACAGTCTCCCTCTCCATAGCAGAGCAATCTCACCAGTGATCAAATGACAGTCTTTCCCTCTCCATAGTAGAGTAATCTCACCAGTGATCAAATGATATTTTCCCTCTCCATAGCAGAGCAATCTCACCAGTGATCAAATGACAGTCTTTCCCTCTCCATAGCAAAGCAATCTCACCAGTGATCAAATGACAGTCTCCCTCTCCATAGAAGAGCAATCTCAGCAGTGATCAAATGACAGTCTTTCCCTCTCCATAGCAGAGCATTCTCACCAGTGATCAAACGACAGTCTCCCTCTCTATAGCAGAGCAATCTCACCAGTGATCAAATGGCAGCGTCCCTCTCCATAGCACAGCAATCTCACCAGTGATCAAATGACAGTCTCGCTCTCCATAGCAGAGCAATCTCACCAGTGACCAAATGACACTCTTTCCCTCTCCATAGCAGAGCAATCTCACCAGTGATCAAATGACAGTCTTTCACTCTCCATAGCAGAGTAATCTCACCTGTGATCAAATGACAGTCTTCCTCTCCATAGCAGAGCAATCTCACCAGTGATCAAATGACAGTCTTCCTCTCCATAGCAGAGCAATCTCACCAGTGATCAAATGACACTCTCCCTCTCCATAGCAGAGCAATCTCACCAGTGATCAAATGACAGTCTTTCTCTTTCCATAGCAGAGCATTCTCACCAGTAATCAAACGACAGTCTCCCTCTCTATAGCAGAGCATTCTCACCAGTAATCAAACGACAGTCTCCCTCTCTATAGCAGAGCAATCTCACCAGCGATCAAATGACAGCGTCCCTCTCCATAGCACTGCAATCTCACCAGTGATCAAATGACAGTCCCCTTCTCCATAGCAGCGCAATCTCACCAGTGATCAAATGACAGTCTTTCCCACTCCATAGCAGAGCAATCTCACCAGTGATGAAATGACTGTCTCCCTCTCCATAGCAGAGCGATCTCACCAGTGATCAAATGGCAGTCTCCCTCTCCATAGCAGAGCCAACTCACCAGCGATCAGATGACAGTCTTTCCCTCTCCATAGCAGAGCAATCTCACCAGTGATCAAATGACAGTCTTTCCCTCTCCATAGCAGAGTAATCTCACCAGTGATCAAATGACAGTTACCCGCTTCGTGGCAGAGCAATCTCACCAGTGATCAAATGACAGTCTCCCTCTCCATAGCAGAACAATCTCCACAGTGACCAAATGACAGTCTTTCCCTCTCCATAGCAGAGCAATCTCACCAGTGATCAATTTACTGTCTCCCTCTCCATAGCAGAGCAATCTCACCAGTGATCAAATCACAGTCTTTCCCTCTCCACAGCAGATCAATCTCACCAGTGATCAAAGGACAGTCTCCCGCTCCATAGCAGAGCAATCTCACCAGTGATCGAATGACAGTCTCCCTCTCCATAGCAGAGCAATCTCACCAGTGATCAAATGACAGGCTTCCCCTCTCCTTAGAAGAGCAATCTCACCAGTGATGAAATGACAGTCTCCCTCTCCATAGCAGAGCAATCTCACCAGTGATCAAACGACAGTCTCCCTCTCCATAGCAGAGCAATCTCACCAGTGATGAAATGGCAGTCTCCCTCTCCATAGCAGAGCAATCTCACCAGTGATCAAATGACAGTCTCCCTCTCCACAGCAGAGCAATCTCACCAGTGATCAAATGACAGTCGTTCCCTCTCCATAGCAGAGTAATCTCACCAGTGATCAAATGACAGTCTTTCCCTCTCCATAGCAGAGCAATCTTACCAGTGATCAACTCACAGTCTTCCTCTCCATAGCAGAGCAATCTCACCAGTGATCAAATGACAGTCGTTCCCTCTCCATGGCAGAGCAATCTCACCAGTCATCAAATAACAGTCTTTCCCTCTCCAGAGCAGAGCAATCTCACCAGTGATGAAATGACAGTCTCCCTCTCCATAGCAGAGCAATCTCACCAGTGATAAAATGACAGTCTTTCCCTCTCCATAGCAGAACAATCTCACCAGTGATCAAATGACAGTCTTTCCCTCTCCATAACAAAGCAATCTCACCAGTAATCAAATGACAGTCTCCCTCTCCATAGCAGAGCAATCTCACCAGCGATCAGATGACAGTCTTTCCGTCTCCATAGCAGAGCAATCTCACCAGTGATCAAATGACAGTCTTTCCCTCTCCATAGCAGAGTAATCTCACCAGTGACAAATGACAGTCTTTCCCTCTCCATAGCAGAGCAATCTCACCAGTGATCAAATGACAGTCTCCTTTTCCATAGCAGAGCAAATTCACCAGTGATCAAATGACAGTCGTTCCCTTTCCAAAGCAGAGCAATCTCACCAGTAATCAAATGACAGTCTCCCACTCCATAGCAGAGCAATCTCACCAGTGATCAAATGACAGTCTCCCTCTCCATAGCAGAGCAAATTCACCAGTGATCAAATGACAGTCTCCTTCTCCATAGCAGAGCAATCTCACCAGTGATCAAATGACAAGATTTCCTTCTCCATAGCAGAACAATCTCACCAGTGATGAAATGACAGTCTCCCTCTCCATAGCAGAGCAATCTCACCAGTGATCAAATGACAGTCTCCCGCTCCGTGGCAGAGCAATCTCACCAGTGATCAAATGACAGTCTCCCTCTCCATGGCAGTGCAATCTCACCAGTGATCAAATGACAGTCTCCCTCTCCATAGCAGAGCAATCTCACCAGTGATCAAATTACCTTCTCCCTCTCCATAGCAGAGCAATCTCATCAGTGATCAAATGACAGTCTTTCCCTCTCCATAGCAGATCAATCTCACCAGCGATCAAAGGACAGTCTCCGGCTCCATAGCAGAGCAATCTCACCAGTGATCGAATGACAGTCTCCCTCTCCATAGCAGAGCAATCTCACCAGTGATCAAATGACAGTCTCCCTCTTCATAGCAGAGCGATCTCACCAGTTATGAAATGGCAGTCTCCCTCGCCATAGCAGAGCAATCTCACCAGTGATCAAATGACAGTCTTTCCCTCTCCAGAGCAGAGCAATCTCACCAGTGATCAAATGACAGTCTCCCTCTCCATAGCAGAGCGATCTCACCAGTGATCAAATGACAGTCTTTCCCTCTCCATAGCAAAGCAATCTCACCAGTGATCAAATGAGAGTCTCCCTCTCCATAGCAGAGCAATCTCACCAGTGATCAAATGACAGTCTTTCCCTCTCCATAGCAGAGCATTCTCACCAGTGATCAAATGAGTCTCCCTCTCCATAGCAGAGCAATGTCACCAGTGATCAAATGACATTTTCCCTCTCCATAGCAGAGCAATCTCACCAGTGATCAAATGACAGTCTTCCTCTCCATAGCAGAGCAATCTCACCAGTGATCAAATGACAGTCGTTTCCTCTCCATAGCAGAGCAATCACACCAGTGATCAAATGACAGTCTTTCCCTCTCCATAGCAAAGCAATCTCACCAGTGATCAAATGACAGTCTCCCTCTCCATAGCAGAGCAATCTCACCAGTGATCAAATGACAGTCTTTCCCTCTCCATAGCAGAGCATTCTCACCAGTGATCAAACGACAGTCTCCCTCTCTATAGCAGAGCAATCTCACCAGCGATCAAATGACAGCGTCCCTCTCCATAGCACAGCAATCTCACCAGTGATCAAATGACAGTCCCCTTCTCCATAGCAGCGCAATCTCACCAGTGATCAAATGACAGTCTTTCCCTCTCCATAGCAGAGCAATCTCACCAGTGATGAAATGACTGTCTCCCTCTCCATAGCAGAGCGATCTGACCAGTGATCAAATGACAGTCTTTCCCTCTCCATAGCAGAGCAATCTCACCAGTGATCAAATGACAGTCTCCCTCTCCATAGCAGAACAATCTCACCAGTGATGAAATGACTGTCTCCCTCTCCATAGCAGAGCAATCTCACCAGTGATCAAATGACAGTCTCCCTCTCCATAGCAGAACAATCTCAACAGTGACCAAATGACAGTCTTTCCCTCTCCATAGCAGAGCAATCTCACCAGTGATCCAATTAACGTCTCCCTCTCCATAGCAGAGCAATCTCACCAGTGATCAAGTGACAGTCTTTCCCTCTCCATAGCAGATCAATCTCACCAGTGATCACAGGACAGTCTCCCGCTCCATAGCAGAGCAATCTCACCAGTGATCGAATGGCAGTCTCCCTCTCCATAGCAGAGCAATCTCACCAGTGATCAAATGACAGTCTCCCTCTCCATAGCAGAGCAATCTCAACAGTGACCAAATGACAGTCTTTCCCTCTCCATAGCAGAGCAATCTCATCAGTGATCAAATGACAGTCTCCCTCTCCATAGCAGAGCAATCTCACCAGTGATCAAATTACCTTCTCCCTCTCCATAGCACAGCAATCTCATCAGTGATCAAATGACAGTCTTTCCCTCTCCATAACAGATCAATCTCACCAGCGATCAAAGGACAGTCTCCGGCTCCATAGCAGAGCAATCTCACCAGTGATCGAATGACAGTCTCCCTCTCCATAGCAGAGCAATCTCACCAGTGATCAAATGACAGTCTCCCTCTTCATAGCAGAGCGATCTCACCAGTTATGAAATGGCAGTCTCCCTCGCCATAGCAGAGCAATCTCACCAGTGATCAAATGACAGTCTTTCCCTCTCCAGAGCAGAGCAATCTCACCAGTGATCAAATGACAGTCTCCCTCTCCATAGCAGAGCGATCTCACCAGTGATCAAATGACAGTCTTTCCCTCTCCATAGCAAAGCAATCTCACCAGTGATCAAATGAGAGTCTCCCTCTCCATAGCAGAGCAATCTCACCAGTGATCAAATGACAGTCTTTCCCTCTCCATAGCAGAGCATTCTCACCAGTGATCAAATGACAGTCTCCCTCTCCATAGCAGAGCAATCTCACCAGTGATCAAATGACATTTTCCCTCTCCATAGCAGAGCAATCTCACCAGTGATCAAATGACAGTCTTCCTCTCCATAGCAGAGCAATCTCACCAGTGATCAAATGACAGTCGTTCCCTCTCCATAGCAGAGCAATCACACCAGTGATCAAATGACAGTCTTTCCCTCTCCATAGCAAAGCAATCTCACCAGTGATCAAATGACTGTCTCCCTCTCCATAGCAGAGCAATCTCACCAGTGATCAAATGACAGTCTTTCCCTCTCCATAGCAGAGCATTCTCACCAGTGATCAAACGACAGTCTCCCTCTCTATAGCAGAGCAATCTCACCAGCGATCAAATGACAGCGTCCCTCTCCATAGCACAGCAATCTCACCAGTGATCAAATGACAGTCCCCTTCTCCATAGCAGCGCAATCTCACCAGTGATCAAATGACAGTTTTTCCCTCTCCATAGCAGAGCAATCTCACCAGTGATGAAATGACTGTCTCCCTCTCCATAGCAGAGCGATCTCACCAGTGATCAAATGACAGTCTTTCCCTCTCCATAGCAGAGCAATCTCACCAGTGATCAAATGACAGTCTCCCTCTCCATAGCAGAACAATCTCACCAGTGATGAAATGACTGTCTCCCTCTCCATAGCAGAGCGATCTCACCAGTGATCAAATGACAGTCTTTCCCTCTCCATAGCAGAGCAATCTCACCAGTGATCAAATGACAGCCTCCCTCTCCATAGCAGAACAATCTCACCAGTGATGAAATGACAGTCTCCCTCTCCATAGCAGAGCAATCTCACCAGTGATCAAATGACAGTCTTTCCCTCTCCATAGTAGAGTAATCTCACCAGTGATCAAATGATATTTTCCCTCTCCATAGCAGAGCAATCTCACCAGTGATCAAATGACAGTCTTTCCCTCTCCATAGCAAAGCAATCTCACCAGTGATCAAATGACAGTCTCCCTCTCCATAGCAGAGCAATCTCAGCAGTGATCAAATGACAGTCTTTCCCTCTCCATAGCAGAGCAATCTCACCAGTGATCAAATGAGAGTCGTTCCCTCTCCATGGCAGAGCAATCTCACCAGTGATCAAATGACAGTCTTTCCCTCTCCAGAGCAGAGCAATCTCACCAGTGATCAAATGACAGTCTCCCTCTCCATAGCAGAGCAATCTCACCAGTGATCAAATGATATTTTCCCTCTCCATAGCAGAGCAATCTCACCAGTGATCAAATGACAGTCTTCCTCTCCATAGCAGAGCAATCTCACCAGTGATCAAATGACAGTCGTTCCCTCTCCATAGCAGAGCAATCACACCAGTGATCAAATGACAGTCTTTCCCTCTCCATAGCAAAGCAATCTCACCAGTGATCAAATGACTGTCTCCCTCTCCATAGCAGAGCAATCTCACCAGTGATCAAATGACAGTCTTTCCCTCTCCATAGCAGAGCATTCTCACCAGTGATCAAACGACAGTCTCCCTCTCTATAGCCGAGCAATCTCACCAGCGATCAAATGACAGCGTCCCTCTCCATAGCACAGCAATCTCACCAGTGATCAAATGACAGTCCCCTTCTCCATAGCAGCGCAATCTCACCAGTGATCAAATGACAGTTTTTCCCTCTCCATAGCAGAGCAATCTCACCAGTGATGAAATGACTGTCTCCCTCTCCATAGCAGAGCGATCTCACCAGTGATCAAATGACAGTCGTTCCCTCTCCATAGCAGAGCAATCTCACCAGTGATCAAATGACAGTCTCCCTCTCCATAGCAGAACAATCTCACCAGTGATGAAATGACTGTCTCCCTCTCCATAGCAGAGCGATCTCACCAGTGATCAAATGACAGTCTTTCCCTCTCCATAGCAGAGCAATCTCACCAGTGATCAAATGACAGCCTCCCTCTCCATAGCAGAACAATCTCACCAGTGATGAAATGACAGTCTCCCTCTCCATAGCAGAGCAATCTCACCAGTGATCAAATGACAGTCTTTCCCTCTCCATAGTAGAGTAATCTCACCAGTGATCAAATGATATTATCCCTCTCCATAGCAGAGCAATCTCACCAGTGATCAAATGACAGTCTTTCCCTCTCCATAGCAAAGCAATCTCACCAGTGATCAAATGACAGTCTCCCTCTCCATAGCAGAGCAATCTCAGCAGTGATCAAATGACAGTCTTTCCCTCTCCATAGCAGAGCATTCTCACCAGTGATCAAACGACAGTCTCCCTCTCTATAGCAGAGCAATCTCACCAGTGATCAAATGGCAGCATCCCTCTCCATAGCACAGCAATCTCACCAGTGATCAAATGACAGTCTCGCTCTCCATAGCAGAGCAATCTCACCAGTGACCAAATGACACTCTTTCCCTCTCCATAGCAGAGCAATCTCACCAGTGATCAAATGACAGTCTTTCACTCTCCATAGCAGAGTAATCTCACCTGTGATCAAATGACATTTTCCCTCTCCATAGCAGAGCAATCTCACCAGTGATCAAATGACAGTCTTCCTCTCCATAGCAGAGCAATCTCACCAGTGATCAAATGACACTCTTTCCCTCTCCATAGCAAAGCAATCTCACCAGTAATCAAATGACAGTCTCCCTCTCCATAGCAGAGTAATCTCACCAGTGACAAATGACAGTCTTTCCCTCTCCATAACAGAGCAATCTCACCAGTGAGCAAATGACAGTCTCCCTCTCCATAGCAGAGCAATCTCAACAGTGATCAAATGACAGACTCCCTCTCCATAGCAGAGCAATCTCACCAGTGATCAAATGACAGGATTTCCCTCTCCATAGCAGAACAATCTCACCAGTGATGAAATGACAGTCGTTCCCTCTCCATAGCAGAGCAATCTCACCAGTCATCAAATAACAGTCTTTCCCTCTCCAGAGCAGAGCAATCTCACCAGTGATCAAATGACAGTCTCCCTCTGCATAGCAGAGCAATCTCACCAGTGATAAAATGACAGTCTTTCCCTCTCCATAGCAGAGCAATCTCACCAGTGATCAAATGACAGTCTTTCCCTCTCCATAGCAAAGCAATCTCACCAGTAATCAAATGACAGTCTCCCTCGCCATAACAGAGTAATCTCACCAGTGACAAATGACAGTCTTTCCCTCTCCATAACAGAGCAATCTCACCAGTGAGCAAATGACAGTCTCCCTCTCCATAGCAGAGCAATCTCACCAGTGATCAAATGACAGACTCCCTCTCCATAGCAGAGCAATCTCACCAGTGATCAAATGACAGGATTTCCCTCTCCATAGCAGAACAATCTCACCAGTGATGAAATGACAGTCTCCCTCTCCATAGCAGAGCAATCTCACCAGTGATCAAATGACAGTCTCCCTCTCCATAGCAGAGCAATCTCACCAGTGATCAAATGACAGTCTCCCGCCCCGTGGCAGAGCAATCTCACCAGTGATCAAATGACAGTCTTTCCCTCTCCATAGCAGAGCAATCTCACCAGTGATCAAATTACCGTCTCCCTCTCCATAGCAGAGCAATCTCACCAGTGATCAAGTGACAGTCTTTCCCTCTCCATAGCAGATCAATCTCACCAGTGATCACAGGACAGTCTCCCGCTCCATAGCAGAGCAATCTCACCAGTGATCGAATGGCAGTCTCCCTCTCCATAGCAGAGCAATCTCACCAGTGATCAAATGACAGTCTCCCTCTCCATAGCAGAGCAATCTCAACAGTGACCAAATGACAGTCTTTCCCTCTCCATAGCAGAGGAATCTCATCAGTGATCAAATGACAGTCTCCCTCTCCATAGCAGAGCAATCTCACCAGTGATCAAATGACAGTCTCCCTCTCCATAGCAGAGCAATCTCACCAGTGATCAAATGACAGTCTCCCTCTCCATAGCAGAACAATCTCACCAGTGATGAAATGACAGTCTCCCTCTCCATAGCAGTGCAATCTCACCAGTGATCAAATGACTGTCTTTCCCTCTCCATAGTAGAGTAATCTCACCAGTGATCAAATGATATTTTCCCTCTCCATAGCAGAGCAATCTCACCAGTGATCAAATGACAGTCTTTCCCTCTCCATAGCAAAGCAATCTCACCAGTGATCAAACGACAGTCTCCCTCTCTATAGCAGAGCAATCTCACCAGTGATCAAATGGCAGCGTCCCTCTCCATAGCACAGCAATCTCACCAGTGATCAAATGACAGTCTTCCTCTCCATAGCAGAGCAATCTCACCAGTGATCAAATGACAGTCGTTCCCTCTCCATAGCAGAGCAATCACACCAGTGATCAAATGACAGTCTTTCCCTCTCCATAGCAAAGCAATCACACCAGTGATCAAATGACAGTCTCCCTCTCCATAGCAGAGCAATCTCACCAGTGATCAAATGACAGTCTTTCCCTTTCCATAGCAGAGCATTCTCACCAGTAATCAAACGACAGTCTCCCTCTCTATAGCAGAGCAATCTCACCAGTGATCAAATGGCAGCGTCCCTCTCCATAGCACAGCAATCTCACCAGTGATCAAATGACAGTCTCGCTCTCCATAGCAGAGCAATCTCACCAGTGATCAAATGACAGTCTTTCCCTCTCCATAGCAGAGCAATATCGTCAGTGATCAAATGACAATCTCCCTCTCCATAGCAGAGGAATCACACCAGTGATCAAATGACAGTCTCCCTCTCCATAGCAGAGCAATCTCACCAGTGATGAAATGACTGTTTCCCTCTCCATAGCAGAGCAATCTCACCAGTAATCAAATGACAGTCTTTCCCTCTCCATAGCAAAGCAATCACACCAGTGATCAAATGACAGTCTCCCTCTCCATAGCAGAGCAATCTCACCAGTGATCAAATGACAGTCTTTCCCTTTCCATAGCAGAGCATTCTCACCAGTAATCAAACGACAGTCTCCCTCTCTATAGCAGAGCAATCTCACCAGTGATCAAATGGCAGCGTCCCTCTCCATAGCACAGCAATCTCACCAGTGATCAAATGACAGTCTCGCTCTCCATAGCAGAGCAATCTCACCAGTGATCAAATGACAGTCTTTCCCTCTCCATAGCAGAGCAATCTCGTCAGTGATCAAATGACAGTCTCCCTCTCCATAGCAGAGGAATCACACCAGTGATCAAATGACAGTCTCCCTCTCCATAGCAGAGCAATCTCACCAGTGATGAAATGACTGTTTCCCTCTCCATAGCAGAGCAATCTCACCAGTAATCAAATGACAGTCTTTCCCTCTCCATAGCAGAGCAATCTCACCAGTGATCAAATGACAGTCTCCCTCTCCATAGCAGAACAATCTCACCAGTGATCAAATGACAGTCTCCCTCTCCATAGCAGAGCAATCTCACCAGTGATCAAATGACAGTCTCCCTCTCCATAGCAGAGCAATCTCACCAGTGACCAAATGACAGTCTTTCCCTCTCCATAGCAGAGCAATCTCACCAGTGATCAAATGACAGTCGTTCCCTCTCCATAGCAGAGGAATCTCACCAGTGATCAAATGACAGTCGTTCCCTCTCCATAGCAGAGTAATCTCACCAGTGATCAAATGACACTTTCCCTCTCCATAGCAGAGCAATCTCACCAGTGATCAAATGACAGTCTTCCTCTCCATAGCAGAGCAATCTCACCAGTGATCAAATGACAGTCGTTCCCTCTCCATGGCAGAGCAATCTCACCAGTGATCAAATGACAGTCTTTCCCTCTCCAGAGCAGAGCAATCTCACCAGTGATCAAATGACAGTCTCCCGCTCCATAGCAGAGCAATCTCACCAGTGATCGAATGGCAGTCTCCCTCTCCATAGCAGAGCAATCTCACCAGTGATCAAATGACAGTCTCCCTCTCCATAGCAGAGCAATCTCAACAGTGACCAAATGACAGTCTTTCCCTCTCCATAGCAGAGCAATCTCATCAGTGATCAAATGACAGTCTCCCTCTCCATAGCAGAGCAATCTCACCAGTGATCAAATGACAGTCTCCCTCTCCATAGCAGAGCAATCTCACCAGTGATCAAATGACAGTCTCCCTCTCCATAGCAGAACAATCTCACCAGTGATGAAATGACAGTCTCCCTCTCCATAGCAGTGCAATCTCACCAGTGATCAAATGACTGTCTTTCCCTCTCCATAGTAGAGTAATCTCACCAGTGATCAAATGATATTTTCCCTCTCCATAGCAGAGCAATCTCACCAGTGATCAAATGACAGTCTTTCCCTCTCCATAGCAAAGCAATCTCACCAGTGATCAAACGACAGTCTCCCTCTCTATAGCAGAGCAATCTCACCAGTGATCAAATGGCAGCGTCCCTCTCCATAGCACAGCAATCTCACCAGTGATCAAATGACAGTCTTCCTCTCCATAGCAGAGCAATCTCACCAGTGATCAAATGACAGTCGTTCCCTCTCCATAGCAGAGCAATCACACCAGTGATCAAATGACAGTCTTTCCCTCTCCATAGCAAAGCAATCACACCAGTGATCAAATGACAGTCTCCGTCTCCATAGCAGAGCAATCTCACCAGTGATCAAATGACAGTCTTTCCCTTTCCATAGCAGAGCATTCTCACCAGTAATCAAACGACAGTCTCCCTCTCTATAGCAGAGCAATCTCACCAGCGATCAAATGACAGCGTCCCTCTCCATAGCACAGCAATCTCACCAGTGATCAAATGACAGTCCCCTTCTCCATAGCAGCGCAATCTCACCAGTGATCAAATGACAGTCTTTCCCTCTCCATAGCAGAGCAATCTCACCAGTGATGAAATGACTGTCTCCCTCTCCATAGCAGAGCGATCTCACCAGTGATCAAATGACAGTCTTTCCCTCTCCATAGCAGAGCAATCTCACCAGTGATCAAATGACAGTCTCCCTCTCCATAGCAGAACAATCTCACCAGTGATGAAATGACTGTCTCCCTCTCCATAGCAGAGCGATCTCACCAGTGATCAAATGACAGTCTTTCCCTCTCCATAGCAGAACAATCTCACCAGTGATCAAATGACAGTCTTTCCCTCTCCATAGCAAAGCACTCTCACCAGTGATCAAATGACAGTCTCCCTCTCCATAGCAGAGCAATCTCAGCAGTGATCAAATGACAGTCTTTCCCTCTCCATAGCAGAGCATTCTCACCAGTGATCAAACGACAGTCTCCCTCTCTATAGCAGAGCAATCTCACCAGTGATCAAATGGCAGCGTCCCTCTCCATAGCACAGCAATCTCACCAGTGATCAAATGACAGTCTCGCTCTCCATAGCAGAGCAATCTCACCAGTGATCAAATGACAGTCTTCCTCTCCATAGCAGAGCAATCTCACCAGTGATCAAATGACAGTCGTTCCCTCTCCATGGCAGAGCAATCTCACCAGTGATCAAATGACAGTCTTTCCCTCTCCAGAGCAGAGCAATCTCACCAGTGATCAAATGACAGTCTCCCGCTCCATAGCAGAGCAATCTCACCAGTGATCGAATGGCAGTCTCCCTCTCCATAGCAGAGCAATCTCACCAGTGATCAAATGACAGTCTCCCTCTCCATAGCAGAGCAATCTCAACAGTGACCAAATGACAGTCTTTCCCTCTCCATAGCAGAGCAATCTCATCAGTGATCAAATGACAGTCTCCCTCTCCATAGCAGAGCAATCTCACCAGTGATCAAATGACAGTCTCCCTCTCCATAGCAGAGCAATCTCACCAGTGATCAAATGACAGTCTCCCTCTCCATAGCAGAACAATCTCACCAGTGATGAAATGACAGTCTCCCTCTCCATAGCAGTGCAATCTCACCAGTGATCAAATGACTGTCTTTCCCTCTCCATAGTAGAGTAATCTCACCAGTGATCAAATGATATTTTCCCTCTCCATAGCAGAGCAATCTCACCAGTGATCAAATGACAGTCTTTCCCTCTCCATAGCAAAGCAATCTCACCAGTGATCAAACGACAGTCTCCCTCTCTATAGCAGAGCAATCTCACCAGTGATCAAATGGCAGCGTCCCTCTCCATAGCACAGCAATCTCACCAGTGATCAAATGACAGTCTTCCTCTCCATAGCAGAGCAATCTCACCAGTGATCAAATGACAGTCGTTCCCTCTCCATAGCAGAGCAATCACACCAGTGATCAAATGACAGTCTTTCCCTCTCCATAGCAAAGCAATCACACCAGTGATCAAATGACAGTCTCCCTCTCCATAGCAGAGCAATCTCACCAGTGATCAAATGACAGTCTTTCCCTTTCCATAGCAGAGCATTCTCACCAGTAATCAAACGACAGTCTCCCTCTCTATAGCAGAGCAATCTCACCAGCGATCAAATGACAGCGTCCCTCTCCATAGCACAGCAATCTCACCAGTGATCAAATGACAGTCCCCTTCTCCATAGCAGCGCAATCTCACCAGTGATCAAATGACAGTCTTTCCCTCTCCATAGCAGAGCAATCTCACCAGTGATGAAATGACTGTCTCCCTCTCCATAGCAGAGCGATCTCACCAGTGATCAAATGACAGTCTTTCCCTCTCCATAGCAGAGCAATCTCACCAGTGATCAAATGACAGTCTCCCTCTCCATAGCAGAACAATCTCACCAGTGATGAAATGACTGTCTCCCTCTCCATAGCAGAGCGATCTCACCAGTGATCAAATGACAGTCTTTCCCTCTCCATAGCAGAACAATCTCACCAGTGATGAAATGACAGTCTCCCTCTCCATAGCAGAGCAATCTCACCAGTGATCAAATGACAGTCTTTCCCTCTCCATAGTAGAGTAATCTCACCAGTGATCACATGATATTTTCCCTCTCCATAGCAGAGCAATCTCACCAGTGATCAAATGACAGTCTTTCCCTCTCCATAGCAAAGCACTCTCACCAGTGATCAAATGACAGTCTCCCTCTCCATAGCAGAGCAATCTCAGCAGTGATCAAATGACAGTCTTTCCCTCTCCATAGCAGAGCATTCTCACCAGTGATCAAACGACAGTCTCCCTCTCTATAGCAGAGCAATCTCACCAGTGATCAAATGGCAGCGTCCCTCTCCATAGCACAGCAATCTCACCAGTGATCAAATGACAGTCTCGCTCTCCATAGCAGAGCAATCTCACCAGTGATCAAATGACAGTCTTTCCCTCTCCATAGCAGAGCAATCTCGTCAGTGATCAAATGACAGTCTCCCTCTCCATAGCAGAGGAATCACACCAGTGATCAAATGACAGTCTCCCTCTCCATAGCAGAGCAATCTCACCAGTGATGAAATGACTGTTTCCCTCTCCATAGCAGAGCAATCTCACCAGTAATCAAATGACAGTCTTTCCCTCTCCATAGCAGAGCAATCTCACCAGTGATCAAATGACAGTCTCCCTCTCCATAGCAGAACAATCTCACCAGTGATCAAATGACAGTCTCCCTCTCCATAGCAGAGCAATCTCACCAGTGATCAAATGACAGTCTCCCTCTCCATAGCAGAGCAATCTCACCAGTGACCAAATGACAGTCTTTCCCTCTCCATAGCAGAGCAATCTCACCAGTGATCAAATGACAGTCGTTCCCTCTCCATAGCAGAGGAATCTCACCAGTGATCAAATGACAGTCGTTCCCTCTCCATAGCAGAGTAATCTCACCAGTGATCAAATGACACTTTCCCTCTCCATAGCAGAGCAATCTCACCAGTGATCAAATGACAGTCTTCCTCTCCATAGCAGAGCAATCTCACCAGTGATCAAATGACAGTCGTTCCCTCTCCATGGCAGAGCAATCTCACCAGTGATCAAATGACAGTCTTTCCCTCTCCAGAGCAGAGCAATCTCACCAGTGATCAAATGACAGTCTCCCTCTCCATAGCAGAGCAATCTCACGAGTGATCAAATGACAGTCCTTCCCTCTCCATAGCAGAGCAATCTCACCAGTGATCAAATGACAGTCTCTATCTCCATAGCAGAGCAATCTCACCAGTGATCAAATGACAGTCTCCCACTCCATGGCAGTGCAATCTCACCAGTGATCAAATGACAGTCTCCCTCTCCATAGCAGAGCAATCTCACCAGTGACCAAATGACAGTCTTTCCCTCTCCATAGCAGAGCAATCTCACCAGTGATCAAATTACCTTCTCCCTCTCCATAGCAGAGCAATCTCATCAGTGATCAAATGACAGTCTTTCCCTCTCCATAGCAGAGCAATCTCACCAGTGATCAAATGACAGTCTCCCTCTCCATAGCAGAGCAATCTCACCAGTGATCAAATCACAGTGTCCCTCTTCATAGCAAAGCAATCTCACCAGTGATCAAATGACAGTCTCTCTCTCCATCGCAGAGCAATCTCACCAGTGATCAAATGACAGCCTTTCCCTCTCCATAGCAGAGCAATCTCACCAGTGATCAAATGACAGTCTCCCTCTTCATAGCAGAGCAATCTCACCAGTGATCAAATGACAGTCTTTCCCTCTCCATATCAGAGCAATCTCACCAGTGATCAAATGACAGTCTTTCCCTCTCCGTAGCAGAGCAATCTCACCAGTGATCAAATTACGGTCTCCCTCTCCATAGCAGAGCAATCTCACCAGTGATCAATTGACAGTCTCCCTCTCCATAGCAGAGCAATCTCACCAGTGATCAAATGACAGTCTTTCCCTCTCCATAGCAGAACAATCTCAGCAGTGATCAAATTACAGTCTCCCTCTCCATAGCAGAGCAATCTCACCAGTGATCAATTGACAGTTTCCCTCTCCATAGCAGAGCAATCTCACCAGTGATCAAATGACAGTCTTTCCCTCTTCATTGCAGAGCAATCTCACCAGTGATCAAATGACAGTCTCCCTCTCCATAGCAGAGCAATCTCACCAGTGATCAAATGGCTGTCTTTCTTTCTCCATAGCAGAGCAATCTCACCAGTTATCAAATGACAGTCTCCCTCTCCATAGCAGAGCAATCTCACCAGTGATCAAATGACAGTCTCCCTCTCCATAGCAGAGCAATCTCACCAGTTATCAAATGACAGTCTTTCCCTCTCCATAGCAGAGCAATCTCACCAGTGATCAAATGACAGTCTCCCTCTCCATAGCAGAGCAATCTCACCAGTGATCAAATGACAGTCTTTCCCTCTCCATAGCAGAGCAATCTCACCAGTGATCAAATGACAGTCTTTCTCTCTCCATAGCTGAACAATCTCACCAGTGATCAAATGACAGTCTCCCTCTCCATAGCAGAGCAATCTCAACAGTGATCAAATGACAGTCTCCCTCTCCGGTAGCAGAGCAATCTCAACAGCAATAAAAAGATCAGTCTCCCTCTCTGGTAGCAGAATGATCTCACCTGCCATCAAAAGGCAGGCAGCTGGTGCTCACCTTCCACATTGTCCTTGACGTTTCAATCTCCCCGTCACTTTAATCGGTGAACAATGATTTAGTGAAATAGAGTTGAACTTTGGCTCGTGCCCTGCAGCCGCCCCACAGCCTTCTCGCCATGAGGTTCCCGCATACTACATCTGTCTCCCGGAATCCTCTCGGGGACTGCAGAGCACTGCAACACCCAAATAATCTCCAAACTGAAAATCACAGGCTCCAACATTTCCAGAACCACATCCAAGACAAAACACAATCATAAAAGACATAAAGGAAGTGAAATATATGGTCTCATGATTCATCCAGAAGATGTCGACCGAAGTAGCATTGTACGGAGGCACTATCTTGACCGGGAGGAATGTCCCCTGAATAGTGTTTTTGCACTATTTTTAATTTAACTGTTTTATACACTTACCGAATAGATTAACATTTTTTCTATGTTATCATGTATTGCATTGTACTGCTGCTGCTAAGTTAACATACGCTGATGATATTAAACATGATTCTGATTCTGTCTGTTCCTGAACTTGGTGGTGTGGGTCCTGAGGCTCCTGTACCTTCCTCCTGATGGCGGCAGTGAGAAGAGAGCATGGCCTGTATGGTGGGGGTCTTTGATGATGGATGCAGTTTGCCTGTGAAAGTGCTCCGTATAGATCTGCTCAATGGAGGAGAGGGCTTTACTGTGATGGACTAGGCCATATCCACACCTTTTTGTAGGGTTTTCTGCACAAGGGCGTTGGTGCAGAAGAGGTACTGGGCCATTCTGCAACCAGTCCATATACTCCCCACCACACATCTACAGAAGTTGCGGATAGGTTCATGATTATTACGTGTGTTGAAGACAACAGGGAGAAGGCAGGATAATGGGGTTGGGGTTAACCATGATGAAATGGCAGAGCAGAGCAAGTGGCCTAATTCTCCTCCTATGCCTGGTGGTCTTTTGGTGAGCATCGGGAGTGATTTGTGACGTGGTTGCCTTGCACAATTGGATGAGACTGCTGCTCCAGTTCCTTGCTCCACTACACATACCACCCTACCTCTGATCATCTGACTGTTTGTCACATTACAATCCAACCAGGACAAAGCCCACCAAACAGTAACATCCCGCTGCTGATATTTAAAACTGTGAAGGCTATGAATGGAGAAGATTGAGAGAGACTGCATTCCTTGATGGGCGAAAAACCAAGAGAGATGTAATGAAGGAGAATGGCTTTCTATTTTGTGACCGCCATAGAGAACTAGGTAAGTAACTGAAAGAAAAGAAGGAACAGGGCTCTGGACACAGTGGGGCGGGTGACCACAGAGTATTGTGTTCAGTTCTGGTTGCCTCATTATAGGAAGGATGTAGAGGCTTTAGAGAGGGTGTAGAGGAGATTTACCAGAATGCTGCCTGGACTAGAGAGCATATCCTATGAGGGTTGGTTGAGCAAGCTAGGGCCTTTCTCTTTGGAGCAAAGAAGAATAAGAGGTGACTTGATAAATGGTCTATAAGAAGATAAGAGGTAGATAGCCAGAGACTTTTCCCCAGGGGGGAAATGGCTAATACCAGGGGCATAATTTTAAGTTGATTGGAGGAAAGTATGGGGGGGGGGGTGGATATCAGAGGTGAGGTTTTTGCACAGAGAGTGGAGAGTACATGGAACGCCCTGCGGGGGATGGTGATAGAGCCAGATATATTAAGGACATTTAAGGAACTCTTAGAAAGATGGAGGGCTATGTAGGCGGGAAGGGTTAAATAGATCTTAGAGTAGGTTAGGAGGTTAGCACAACATTGTGGGCTGAAGTGGTAATGTTCTATGGCATCTGAACTGCTGGAATCCCCTTACACAGAGCAGGTATGGTATGGTATGATGGGTCTACCTCTCCACTACAGGAGTTCGTTGATCGTTACTCTGTGGTCCAGTTAGACTGGCAACTCAGCATTCCAGACTATTGCAGTAGAGAAGAGGGGCCATTGTGTTATTGATCAAAGGAGCCAGCACTGCAATAATGCAGGAGGACATATCAGAAGGCTCTGCATATGCAACCATGCGAGGTGCAACTTAAAGGAGGAAATGAATTTACTGAGAATATACTACAGGTCATCTCAGAATCTACAAAAACTATGGTGAACTATCAGGTCTGCAGGATAAGTCATTGGCTGCAGTCTACCATCACTGCAGGACTTGTACGTGGCCACGACAAAGAAGCAGGCAAGAAAAATCACTGCAGACATTTATCATCCAGCAAACTACCTTTTCCTAAAGCTCCCTTCTGGAAAACGCTCTAGGGCTATTAAAACAAAAACTTCACGCCATCTTAAAAGTTTCTTCCCTCAGGCAGTTAATCTGATCAACCATTCCAGTTAACCTTCAATTCCCCCCATCCCTCTGGCTATTACCTGCATCTCTGCACTGCTTCATAAACGCTTAAAACCATTTTTATAATGCTGTTTACATTGTAAATATGTGCTACTGTTTATTCTGCACATTTTATTCCATATCTGTCCTTTAACTTCCAACATTATTTTATATAATTTTTTATTGTTGTTGTTTTTTTGTCATCTGCCATGTCAACACACCACAGCAAATTTCTAAATCACGTAACTGTGTGTGATGAGTAACATTGCTCCTTCATCCTTGATCCCTCACGTGAGGCCAGCTGTGTCAAATTTACCAAGAAAACACTAAGGGTCTCCCAGCTGTCCCAAAAGGAAATTGAGGTGCCAATATATAGACATACCACAGAAATGCTTAAAGGGAGTAAGATGATAGGAGAAGGGGATTTCAACAACCTTAAAATTTACTGGGATCACGTTCGTATTAAAGGATTAGGTTGTGTATAATTTTTGAAGTGCGTTGTTCCAGTAAATTCAGCACAGATCCCTGTCAGTGGGTGGGACATGTTCTGGTGCCAATGCTGATGTCTGATTTCTCCTGCTGATCTCACAGGATTGCGCATCGCTGCATTCTCCCTCGAAAGCACTGGGGTGACCTGGATGACACTCTGCCTCATTGCTGTCAGCATGCAGGTGATAAAATACAGCTTGTCTTGTTGGAATGGAATTGCTATCAGCTATTGCCAGCCATTCCCCAGGCAATGCTTCAGGCAAGAAGTTAAGCACTGATGCTGGTAGTGGAAGAGATGACATTTGCAGCTACTCTTCATCTATGAAGGGCAAACTGACGCGGCGAGAAAGTCCCCTGCCCCTCAGCTGCCCCCGCACCAGCAGTAGTCCACTATGTGCCTCCCAGAGGCATTCGTCACTGGGTGTTGGCAGCTTGGAGTGGGCATGAGGCCAGACAGGGTCGTCACTGTGGGCCTGCCAATGTTCAGAATGAGCTGGTGCCCAGCCTGAGGCAGCAGCCCAGTCCAGTGCTGGGGTGAGAATAAACAGTGGCTCAGGGCTACTGGAACAGTTCTGTCACAGTAAGACATTACCAAGGTCAGAGGGAAAAATTCAAGGTCAGGATCAAAGACTCCTTGAAGAAATATAGTTTGCCCTGCCCTGTGACCGTTCCAAATATTAGAACATTTAGGACGGAGTTGACAACTGTTGGATCTGAAGATGTTGTTGTCCAGAAGATGATACTGCCTTCTCCCCTGAACCTTTAATGCCCAAACTAATCAAGAACCTATCAAACCACTTTAAATATAACTGATGACTTGGCCTCCACAGCCATCTGTGACAGTAAATTTTACAGACTCCCCACCTTCTGACTAAAGGAGTTCCTCTTCATCTCTGTTCTAAAGCGACATCCTTCTGTTCTGAGGCTGTGCTCTGTGGTCCTAGACTCTCTCCCCGACTAGAGGAAACATCCTCTCCACATCCACTCTATCTAGACCTCTCAATGTTTGGAAGGTTTCACTGAGATCCCTTAGCATTCTTCTAAACTCCAGCGAGTCCAGGACCAGAGCTATCGATTGGTCCTCATATATTAACCCCTTCATTCCCAGGATCATTCTCATAATCCTCCTGTGGACCCTCTCCAATGCCAGAACATCCTATCCTAGATATGGGACCCAAAGCAGGTGCTAGACCTTGCCCAAGGTGTGGGCTAGCAGAGGGACAGCATGCCTTACACCTCCTTTGGTAGAGACATAACTCCACTCTACCACCCACATTCTGAGTGGAACAAATAAAGCACAATAAAATCAATGAAAAACTACGCACAAAGAGCGACAAACAATCAAGGTTCAAAATTTAATGTTAATTTATTTTCAAAGTACATATATGTCACCACAGATGACGCTGAGATGAATTTTCTTGCGGGCATTCACAGTAAATACAGGAAACGCAATAGAATCATTGAAAGATCGCCCCCAACAGGACGGGTAAACAATCAATGTGCAAGAGACAGCAAACTGTGCAAATGCAAAAAAAAAACAAGAAATAATAATAATAAATAAATAAGCAATAAATATCGAGAACATAAGGTGAAGATCTTTGAAAGTGAGTCCATACGTGTGGAACAGCTCAGTGATGTGATGAGTAAAGTTATGCCCTGGTTCAAGAGCCTGATGGTTGAGGGGTAATAACCATTCCTGAACCTGGTGGTGAGAGTCCTGAGGCTCCTGTGTCTTTTTTCTGATGGTAGCAGCAAGTTGAGAGCATGTCCTGGGTGGTGGTGGTGGTCCCTGATGGTGGATGTTACTCTCTGCGACAGTGCTTGTGTAATGCTGGGGGGACGTTACCCATGATGGACTGGGCCATACTAACTTCATTTTGTAGGCTTGCTCCTTTGAGGGCATCTGTGTCTCTATACCAGGCCATGACGTGACCAGTCAATATACTCTCCACTACACATCTATAAAAGTTTGTCAAAGTTTTGAATGACATGCCGAATCTTCGCAAGCTTTAAGAACATGGGGGCGCTGCCGTACTTTCTTCATAATGGCACTTATGTACTGGATCCACGACAGATCCTTTGAAATGATAACACTGAGGAGTTTAAAGTTGAGACCCTCTTCACACTTGATTCCCCCAATGAGAACTGGCTCATAGACCTCCGGTTTCCCTCTCCTCAAGTCAGTATTCAATAATAAGTAGCAACCCCAATACTGACCCCTGAGGAACACCACTAGTCACTGACAGACAACCAGGAAAGGTCCCCTTTATTCCCACTCGCTGCCTCCTGCCTGTCAATCATTCCTTTATCCATACCAGTATATTTCCTGTAACACTATAGGGTTTTATCTTGTTAAGCAGCCTCATGTGAGGCACCTCATCACATGCCTTCTGAAAATCTCAGTAAATGACATCCACTACCTCTCCTTTGTCCACCCTGCTTGTTACTTCCTCAATTTGTCAGGCAAGATTTCCCTTTACAGAAACCATGCTGACTTTGACTTATTTTATCATTAATCTTCAATATCCTAAAACTTTGCCCTCAATAATGGATGCCAACACTTTTCCAACCACTGAGATTGGGCTAACTGGCCCATAATCTCTTCTCTCTTATCTTCCTCCGTTCTTAAAGAGACCTGGCTGGTGGCGTAGTGGCATCAGTGTTGGACTTCGGGATGAAAGGTCCCGAGTTCGAATCCAGCCATTCTGGGTTACGAGCTGGTGATCCCTTTGGAAACAAATCCAGCAGAAGCAATGGCAAACCACTGCTGTAATTTGCCTCGTACGTGGCAAGAGAGGCGTGAAGGGAAATCGTCCGCTAACGGGAGAAATTCCGGATGCAACATACCTTTCCTTTATTCTTAAAGAGTGGATTGACATTTGCAATCTTCCAGTCCTCTGGGACCATGCCAGAATCAAGTGATTCTTTAAAGATCACAACCAATGCATCCGTTATCTCTTCAGCAACCTCTCTCAGGACTCTGGGATGTCGTCCATCTGGTCCAGGTGACTTATCCACCTTCAGACCTTTGAGTTTGCCTGGCACTTTTTCTTTCGCATTAGCAATGGCACTCACTCCTGCTCCCTGACACTCACGGACCTCTGGCACAGTGCTAGGGTCTTCCACAGTAAAGGATGAAGCAAAGTGCTTATTAATTTCTTTACCCCCATTGCTATCTCACCAGTATCATTTTCCAGTAGTCCAATATCAATTCTAACCTCCATTTTACTTTTTATATGACTGAAAAAGTTTTTGGTATCCTGCTTTATACTATTGTCTAGTTTGCCCTTATATTTCATCTTTTCCCTTCTTATAGCTTTTTTAGTTGCCTTTTGTTGGATTTTAAAAGCTTCCCATCATCCAACAGCCCACTCACTTTTGCTACCTTATATGTGTCACCTGCAGACCCCCTGCAGCAGAGACTGCAGGTCCCACTCGGTCATCATTAGCCCCTCCGAAACCACAGAGAGGGCAAGTCGTCCTCAATCCTAACGGGCTGTCTGTGAAGAGTATATGTACCTGGGGGGATTGATGGATCTGATACGTATTCCTGTCACTCACGCTGATGGATCTGATACATATTCCCATCACCCCCACCGACAGATCCAATACGTATTCCCGTCACCCCCACCGAAGGATCCAATACGTATTCCCATCAACCCCATCGACAGATCCAATACGTATTCCCGTCACCCCCACCAAAGGATCCAATACGTATTCCCATCACTCCCGCCAAAGGATCCGATACGTATTCCCATCACTCCCGCCAAAGGATCCGATACGTATTCCCATCTCTCCTGCTGACGGATCCGATGTGCATTGGCATCACAGCACACTTCACTATTGCTCTTCTGAAAAACTGGATTGACATGACATTTTGAAATACCCCAACCATACATGAATAATTAAATGACATTAATTAAATGAATCTCTCTTCTGGAAAGTGCTGTAGGGCCTTTGAAACAAAACCTTCACTCCTTCCTACAAGTTTCTTCCCCCCTCTCAGTTAACCTGATCCACCATTCTAGTTAGCCTCACCCCCTTCTATAACGCCCGCCACTGCAATGCACTCTAAATGGTTTACACCATATTTGATAATGCTCTTTACATTGTGGAGTGTATGGGGCATCAGGGAGGGGTAGCACCTCTGGTGGGGGAACATGTCGCGTCCTTTTCAGGGCGGTTAGTCCACCTTTGGTCCCCACCTGACACTCAGCTCTCACCTGTGGCTCCGCGTAGCTGTTTGCATGCGACAGCGGCCACACCCCAGGCAACGGCTTCGACAAGCCGGCTAAGCCAGGTGAGGGTAGCCGACGGGTCTCAAACCCTCCGTGAGATAGGGAGTTGTCTATCCCAGCATGTGAAGACAGACTCCGGCGGATTGAGCGGACGAGACCTATGGAAGGTCCAATGGTCAAGAAGGCAGTCTCTGCAAGCGTCGTGGAATGTGTAGAGCACGACAAGACACAGAACGTGTCCTGGTCATCCACTGCACCTCGTGCCATCTCCAGCCGTCCTGACTCTTGTCTTGCCGCTGGATCCAGATGGGAATTGGGAAGAGAGAGTGAGGCTGATGCTGTGCAACTCTCCATTACTTAACTCCAAATCAAGCGCTAGTCTCGACATCATCAAGCCGGCTGGTGGCGCAGTGACATCAGCGCAGACTCCGGAGCGAAGGGGCCCGAGTTCGAATCTAGTCGAGCCGCTCCCGGGCACGCTTTCCATCCGTGCCAGGTTGAGTGTCAAGCTAGCAACTCGACCTCGTAAAAAGTACAAATGGTGTCGAGGTCTTCATCGATGACGATGGACGAACATGCATTGTAAATACATGCTGGTATTTATGCACAGTTTATTCCTTACTCATGCTTTCACCTCTAACATTATTTTTATATATTTCTTTACTCTTTATGTAGCCCCGTAGTAAGCCTCAAGCTCACTCAGCTCGCTTTCAGTGTGATGGCAGGACTTTCATATGATGAAAGGCTGCATCGACTAGGCTTATACTCATTGGAATTTAGAAGATTGGGGGGGGGGGATCTGATTGAAACGTATAAAATCCTAAAGGGATTGGACAGGCTAGATGCAGGAAGATTGTTCCCGATGTTGGGGAAGTCCAGAACGAGGGGTCACAGTTTGAGGATAAAGGGGAAGCCTTTTAGGGCAGAGATGAGGAAAAACTTCTTCACACAGAGAGTGGTGAATCTGTGGAATTCTCTGCCACAGGAAACAGTTGAGGCCAGTTCATTGGCTATAATTAAGAGGGAGTTAGATATGGCCCTTGTGGCTACGGGGATCAGGGGGTATGGAGAGAAGGCAGGTACAGGGTTCTGAGTTGGATGATCAGCCATGATCATACTGAAGGCGGTGCAGGCTCGAAGGGCCGAATGGCCTACTCCTGCACCTATTTTCTATGTTTCTATGTTTCGCCTAGGGGGAGCAGCCTTCGGCTCCACCAAACTGGGTAATTAGTTTGTGTGGGTGCTGTGTGATGTACCCCACCACGCCAAATAACAGACAGTACACCATATGTGATTAAGTGATTACACTTTATAAGTATTTACTGGAACTATGTAATTAGTAGAGATAAAATATAAAAGGAAAGTAAAAGGCGCCAATCTTATCAAAGTTCAACCACTTCGTGCACAACAGTTGGAGCTCAATTAACGGAGTCTTCTTTCCACCATTCGATCCCTCTGATCTCCTCAACCCGCCCCCTGGGACCAACCACGGTGATCGACCAGACACTCCACACGAGTCTGTCCTTGTCTCCTCTCCTCGCCAAAGACCCTGGGCCTCGAACTCCCACTCGGGATCCATTCCGTCGCCCAGCTTACAGCATCACGTCTCCTCTCTCTGTCCCCATTGCGCCTTCTGCCCCAAAGCCCGCAAAAACAAAAGCTTACAGACACACAAGAAAGAATAACGTCTATCCCAATTGGTTAGCAAATGAATACAATTCTTGTATCAGTAATTATAACCCAAACAAGCTGCTAGAGAGAGAACCACTGTCTCAGTAGTTACCATCACAGAAAAGCCACTTTATTTTTAACATAACAAAGAAGCCATTTTATTAGCCTTAGCAATAACATAAAAGAAGAAACCCCTTACGTTTATAATTGTTAAATGTTGTTTTTTTTGTTGCAAACCACACCTTGACCAACACACCACAGCAAATTTCTAAAACATGCAAATATATATGGCGATTAAATTTGATCCTTGATTTTTCCAACAATGATTGAGTGCTGTCTCAAGTTGACCCTGGGGAAATAAATAACACAAAGCTCTCCTCCTGCTTATCCTGCGGATGTGTTCTGAGAAGCTCTCTGTAAGTTGAAAGCATGCTAAACTCTAATGCATAACCACGAAGTAGAGTGTTCAGTTTATTCTTGTACTCTGAGGGTTTGTCCAAATTCATTTCACACTAGTTGACAAATGTTGCTCTCTTATCTGTTAGTAATCCACACAGGTAGAAATTCTCACCAGCAGTTTGAGATTTAACTTCCCTGGATGGTTCACGCCAAGGTGTGCTGCCTGTTGATGCTTGTTGCACTGGGGTGCAGAATTGTTGTTTTTCCTGTAGTTTAGCTTTGTTATGCTTGCGTCTATTTCTATATAATCTCCCATAAGAGAGGTGGGATGGAGATACATCTCTACCAAAGGAGGTGTAAGGCACTCGTTCCCTCTGCTAGCCTGCAGGTCACCTGCAAGGTGTAGCACCTGCTTAGCCCCCTGATTGGAGTCATGTGAAGCTATGGGAGCCAGTGGTGGGTGGTCTATGAGCAACTGATGCCTATCACAAGTCCTGGTTATGCGACCACTGACGCCAGGCAGACAATCTTTGAAGAGGATTGATAATGGCTGGGGTCACCCGTCTTGTAAAGACACTGCCCAGAAGAAGGCAATGGCAAACCACTTCTGTAGATAAAACTTGCCAAGAACAACCATGGTCATGAAGACCATGATCGCCCAAGTCATACATCAAAGCACATAATGATGATGGTAATGTACATATTATTGTCCAGTGAATTTTACAGTAATTACAGGACAGTTACTTCTGTATTGTTCTAGAAACTTCTTAGTATTTAGTAGCAGGTGGCACACCACTTGAATCTGGCTATTTTATGGTTTCTTCTCTCGATGCTGTTGCAACACTTAATAAAATGATCGTAAGCAAAAAGTTTTATTTCTTTTTCCTGACTTCTGCACAACCTTTGGATCTCAAAAGCATCAGGGTCCAACATGCTACTGATTGTCGACATCTAAATCTCCTGCTGATTCAAAGCCATCAGTTCTTCAGCCCATGAAGCACGAGGCATATATGCATATAGGGAGTCTCACTGTGATAAATATCTGGAATCAATTTGCAAACATTTAACTTTCAAAAGGTTAGAATGCATGTTTGAGTAAATATGTATTGAAACTATTCAGTTGCAATGATCAGGTTAAAGACACAAAGTAGGAGCGTAGTGCGATTTAGAGCTTGTAAACTTCACAAGGGCTGAGATCTCTTAGAAAGCTGTTTAAAGTTCAAAGTATATTTATTATCAAATTATGGATACCTTATACAACCTTGAGATTCATCTCCTTACACAAAGGTTGGAGGTGTTGTGGATAGTGTGGAGGGCTGTCAGAAGTTACAGCGGGACATTGATAGGATGCAAAACTGGGCTGAGAAGTGGCAGATGGAGTTCAACCCAGATAAGTGTGAGGTGGTTCATTTTGGTAGGTCAAATATGATGGCAGAATATAGCATTAATGGTAAGACTCTTGGCAGTGTGGAGGATCAGAGGGATCTTGGCATCTGAGTCCATAGGACACTCAAAGCTGCTATGCAGGTTGACTCTGTGGTTAAGAAGGCATACAGTGTATTAGCCTTCATCAACCATGGGATTGAGTTTAAGAGCCGAGAGGTAATGTTGCAGCTATATAGGACCCTGGTCAGACCCCACTTGGAGTACTGTGCTCATTTCTGGTCGCCTCACTACAGGAAGGATGTGGAAACCATAGAAAGGGTGCAAAGGAGATTTACAAGGATGTTGACTGGATTGGGGAGCATGCCTTATGAGAATAGTTTGAGTGAAGTTGGCCTTTTCTCTTTGGTGTGTTGAGGATGAGAGGTGACTTGTTAGAGGTGTACAAGATAATGAGAGGCATTGATCATGTGGATAGTCAGAGGCTTTTCCCCAGGGCTGAAATGGCTGGCACGAGAGGGCATAGTTTTAAGGTGCTTGGAAGTAGGTACAGAGGAGATGTCAGGGGTAATTTTTTTACGCAGAGAGTGGTGAGTGTGTGAAATGGGCTGCTGGGGACAGTGGTAGAGGCAGAAATGATGGGGTCTTTTAAACGACTCCTGAATGGCTACATGGAGCTTAGCAAAATAGAGGGCTATGGGTAAAGCCTAGATAATTCTAAGATAGGGACATGGTCGGCACAACTTTGTGGGCCGAAGGGCCTGTATTGTGCTGTAAGTTTTCTATGTTTCTATGTTTTCTATATTATAGGTAGCAACAAAACAAGAAACCCAAAAGAATCCATTAAAAAAAAGACCAACAAGCAGGCAATGAAAAAAACACATATCGTGCAAACAGTTGTAAAGCCCTGCGAAAGGGTTCAGTGCTAATGTAATGGTTTCAATAGACAATAGACAATAGACAATAGGTGCAGGAGTAGGCCATTTGGCCCTTTGAGCCAGCACCACCATTCACTGTGATCATGGTTGATCACCCACAATCAGTATCCAGTTCCTGTCTTATCCCCATAACCATCCAGAGACTTGGCCTCCACAGCCTTCTGGGGCAGAGCGTTCCATATATCCACCACTCTCTGGGTGAAAAAGTTTTTCTTCAACTCCCCTTATTCTTAAACTGTGGCCTCTGGTTCTGGACTTACCCATCAGTGGGAACATGCTTCCTGCCTCCAGCGTGTCCAATCCCTTAATAATCATATATGTTTCAATCAGATCCCTTCTCATCCTTCTAAATTCCAGAGTATACAAGCCCAGTCACTCCAATCTTTCGACATATGACAGTCCCGCCATCCCGGGAATTAACCTTGTGAACCTACGCTGCACTCCCTCAATAGCAAGAATGTCCTTCCTCAAATTTGGAGACCAAAACTGCACACAGTACTCCAGGTGTGGTCTTACCAGGGCCCTGTACAGCTGCAGAAGGACATCTTTGCTCTTATACCCAATTCCCCTTGTTACGAAGGCCAGCATGCCATTAGCTTTCTTCACTGCCTGCTGTACTTGCATACTTGCTTTCAGTGACTGATGTACAAGAACACCTAAATCTCGTTGTACTTCCCTTTTCCTAACTTGACTCCATTTAGATAATGATCTGCCTTCCTGTTCTTACCACCAAAGTGGATAACCTCACATTTATCCACATTAAACTGCATCTGCCCACTCACCCAGCCTGTCCAAGTCACCCTGCATTTTCATAACATCCTCCTTACATTTCACACTGCCACCCAGCTTTGTGTCATTGGCAAATTTGCTAATGTTACTTTTAATTCCCTCATCTAAATCATTAATATATATTGTAAACAGCTGCGGTCCCAGCACTGAACCGTGCGGTACCCTACTGGTCACCGCCTGCCATCCTGAAAGGGACCCGTTAATCGTTACTCTTTGTTTTCTGTCAGCCAGCCAATTTTCAATCCATGTCAGTACTCTGCCCCCAATACCATGTGCCCTAATTTTGCCCACTAATCTCCTATGTGGGACTTTATCAAAGGCTTTCTGAAAGTCCAGGTACTCAACATCCACTGGCCCTCCCTTGTCCATTTTCATAATTACATCCTCAAAAAATTCCAGAAGATTAGCCAAGCACGATTTCCCCTTCATAAATCCATGCTGACTCAGACCGATCCTGTTACTGCTATCCAGACGTGTCGTAATTTCATCTTTTATAATTGACTCCAGCATCTTTCCCACCACCGACGTCAGGCTAACCGGTCTATAATTCCCTGTTTTCTCTCTTCCTCCCTTCTTGAAGAGAGGGACAACGTTAGCCACCCTCCAATCCACAGGAACTGATCCTGAATCTATAGAACATTGGAAAATGATTACCAATGCATCCACGATTTCTAAAGCCACCTCCTTAAGTACCCTGGGATGCAGACCATCAGGTCCCGGGGACTTATCAGCCTTCAGACCCAACAGTCTATCCAACACCATTTCCTACCTAATATAAATTTCCTTCAGTTCATCCATTATCCTAGGTCCTTTGGCCACTATTATATCTGGGAGATTGTTTGTGTCTTCCCTAGTGAAGACAGATTCAAAGTACCTGTTCAACTCGTCTGCCATTTCCTTGTTCCCCATAATGAATTCACCCGTTTCTGTCTTCAAGGGTCCAATTTTGGTCTTAGCTATTTTTTTCCTTTTCACATACCTAAAGAAGCTTTTACTATCCTCCTTTATATTCTTGGCTAGTTTACCTTCGTACCTCATTTTTTCTCTGTGTATTGCCTTTTTATTTACCTTCTGTTGCTCTTTAAAAGTTTTCCAATCCTCCGGCTTCCCACTCGTCTTTGCTATGTTATATTTCTTCTCTTTTACTTTTGTATTTTTATACTGTCCATTACTTCCCTTGTCAGCCATGGCCTCCCCTTAGTCCCCTTAGGATCTTTCTTCCTCTTTGGAATGAACTGATCCTGCACCTTCCACATTATTCCCAGAAACACTTGCCATTGCTGTTCTACTGTCATCCCTGCTAGGGTATTGTTCCATTGAACTTTGGCCAGCTCCTCCCTCATAGCACCATACTTCCCTTTGTTCAACTGTAATACTGACACTTCCGAGTTTCCCTTCTCCCTCTCAAATTGTAGATTAAAACTTATCATATGATGGTCACAACCTCCTAATGGCTCCTTTACCTCGAGGTCCCTGATCAAATCCAGTTCATTGCACAACACTAAATCTAGAATTGTGTTCTCTCTGGTAGGCTCCAGTACAAGCTGTTCTAAGAATCCATTTTGGAGGGACTCCACAAACTCTCTTTCTTGGGGTCCAGTACCAACCTGATTCCTCCAGTCTACCTGCATGTTGAAATCCCCCATAACAACTGTAGCATTACCTTTGCGGCATGCCAATTTTAACTCTTGATTCAACTTGCACCCTACATCCAGACTACTGTTTGGGGGCCTGTAGATAACTCCCATTAGGGTCTTTCTACCCTTAGAATTTCTCAGCTCTATCCATACTGACTCTACCTCTCCTGATTCTATGTCCCCCCTCGCAAGGGACTGAATATCATTCCTCACCAACAGAGCCACCCCACCCCCTCTGCCCATCGGTCTGTCCTTTCGATAGGACGTATATCCTTGAATATTCATTTCCCAGGCCCTGTCCACTTGAAGCCATGTCTCTGTTATTCCCACAACATCATACTTACCAATTTCCAACTGTGCCTCAAGCTCATCCACTTTATTTCTTATACTCCGTGCATCCATATACAATACTTTTAATTCATTACTCCCCTCACCTCCCATAGCTGCAGTGTTTGAGTTATGACTAGAGATAATGGGGGCTTTGGAGTGTGCGCAGGCCAATGATGGGAGATGCTTTTCTTCCTTATGTGCCCGAAAGAAGGGATTTCACTGGCTTTTGGTTCAGTGGAAGATGGAGAGAGAAGATGCCAGAACGGGGAAGTCATAGACTGCAGGACTGAACGGACTTGGAACGGGCTCAGGATTCGATGACACCTGGGGGAAATTGATGGAGAATGAACAGAGGGGAAAACTGTGAGCTCCAATGTGAGCATTAGACTGTTTCATTAAAATGGGCCATTTATCTTTTTGTTTTCTTTACTAACCCTATAGTTAAATTAAGAATTATAAAGCTCAATCGCTTAATTGCATATGGTGTACTGTTTGTTATTTTGTGGTACTGATTCGTAACAGGGGAGCACATCACACAGCATCCACACAAATGAGATTTCTGAAGTTTAGCCAGGCTGGAGGCTGTCTCCCCCCACCCTCAGATTAATGCAACTGACCAAACCTGAAGGTTACACAGTAAAAGCAAGCAAGGGCATTCAGAATGGAAGTGTCAAAGAAGGCCATTGGAGTGCATGTTCTGTTATGTTTTGTAACTCCAAAAACTAATAAAAATGAAAACACGGGAGCTGGGGATAAACGTATCTCTTTCATTTTACTTTAGTGAGGCACTCACATGCGATGTGGTGGTGTAATGACGTGTGCCATTCACATACTTCTACATATAACCCGTAATGAACAAGCAGAGAATTCTTAATCAAACAATAAATTTACAATATTACTCAAATATTACTGAAATATTAAATACATTACACGTTTCACTTTCCGGGATCCATTCTTCTATTAAAATCAATATTGTCATGTGACCCTCTGAATTAATTATTCAAGGATTTGCAGCTAATCTTAACAGTTCAGCTTCTAACGTATGGATTTGGGTTTAGAAGTTAGATCACTGTGGTTTTCAGCACCATGTGATAAAATATCGATGTTTTCAAGCTTGAATTGTGTTAACAGTCTGTGTGAATCTCACAGCTTGAGAAATTCAACCTGACAGTTCCTGGGGAGGGCAGGGCTTTCGGCTGGGAGTGCCAAGTGAATGATCCATCAGTCCCTGCCGAGATCACATAGGTCAGGTGCCAGTCAATTCCATTCTCTCCAGGTGATATTAGGAAGGGTCAAGAGCGCTGGGCACAGCAAACAGAAATGCTCACGGGCTGTTGTCGAGCAGAAGACTCACACTCGCGTACTGATTACCCCTCGAGCAAGACTGTTCCACTACAGATACAGCACTTCCGAAATATTTCCTGCTCACAAAATGCAGGACAAAACTAATCTCCCCAAGGAACAGCTTCTTCCCCTCTGCCAGTAGATTTCTGAACAGCCCGAGCACTGCCTTGCTATTTTGCTCTCTTTTTACATTTCCTTTTTTTATATATTTCTTACTGTAATGTAATTTTTTATGTATTGCACAGTACTTCTACTGCAAAACAACAAATTTCACGACATATGTCAGTGATAATAAAGCTGACCTGGTTCTGATTCTCCTCACTGTAATCAGCAAAGTTGCTACTGATGGTTCTGCTCATCCAGTTACCTGCCCTTTTGAATCCATGGCATGACCATCACCGAGCTCCCCCACCGTCAACATACTGCGAAGCAAAACAAAACCTGCAGATGCTGCAAGTCTGAGATAAAAACCAAGACAACGCTGGAAACAGCCAGCAGGACAGGCTCATCTGCGGAGACAGAATCAGGTGTGGAAACTGGGAAAGAGGGAAGAAGCACCTTAGCACAGATGCCAGAGAAGGTTTAACCTGCTCATCTTTTCACAGACATTGCCGACTTCTGCAGAGTTTCCAACATGCCATGTTTTATTTCAAGTTGCTGGCATCGACAGTTTTATATTTTCAGTAAGTAGGCTCCCCCCACACAAGCAGCCCTTTTCCAAATCAATTCAAAGCATTCTTGGGGTCCAGTATGCAGAAAATGAACCCCCCCCAACCACAAATTGCAGCAAAGTGCAAGATCTTAGTGCCAACAGTGTAATCTTTGAGCCACTTCTGTTTAGATGAACAAATGCTCGCATAAGGCATCCAAGGTACCAGTAGTCATGGCACTGTGCTGGTCTCTTGTGCTGGCTTTCTTCCTCCCTCAAACATACCGTTGCATTTTCACTTCTGAGCAAATTTCAGAAATGGTGGGGGGGGGGGCTACTGCACAGGATTGAAGTTAGCTGCAGAGAGTTGTAAACTTAGCCAGCTCCATCATGGGCTCCGTAGTACCCAGGACATCTTCAAGGAGCGATGCCTCAGAAAGGTGCTGTGCATCATTAAGAACCCCACCACCCAGGACATGCCCTCTTCTCATTGTTAACATCAGGAAGGACGTACAGAGCCTGAAGGCACACACTCAACGATTCTGGAAGAGCTCCTTACCCTCTGCCATCCAGTTTCTGGGTGGACATTGAACCCATAAACATTATCCCTTGACTTTTTTTTATCTTTATTTTTCCACTTCATATTTAATTTAACTATTTTATACATATACTTGTTGTAATTCGCAGTTATTTTTCTCAATTATTAAGTATTGCATTGTTCTGTTGCCACAATGTTAACAAATTTTTACAACACATGTCGGTGATATTAAATCTGATTCTGATCCCACCTAACCTCAAATCAAGTATGGTTAATGTCCTGGTCTTACTAAAATAGGAACAATATTCAGATTAACCATGTTTATATAGGATTCTGTTTCTAGAAGGGGATATTTCATCACTTTGGTTATATTAGTGTTTTTTCTCCCTCTCTTTAATTACCTTAAAGCTTGGAATATAAAGGCAACATAAAAACAGATTTTCACAATATGTGGTGCAAATTATAAATTACCTATCGATCAACTATTGCATCTAATAATCAAAAATCTCTGCTTTTCAAGAAAACAAGCTGTAAGTTAGTTTTGCTGTTCCATTGTAAGAATTTGTGGCAAGGAGCAGAATGGTGCTATGTCCTCCGCGTTGAATTCCATCTGTCTGCAAAGATGACTCCAAATGCTTTAATGATAAGCCCACTGTCCTTGCAACTTAACCTAATAAAAAATTACTTCATGATATTGCTAGGTTGGCAGACATCAACATGATAAAAATGCTTGATACCAGCAATTTTATAAGACCATAAAATATAGGAAGAGAATAAGGTCATTTCTGCTCTGCCATTTCATCACAGCTGATCCATTTCCCTCTCCAACCCAATCTCCTGCCTTTCCTCGTAACCCTTCACACCTCGACTAATCAAGAATCCGTCAACCTCTGCCTTAAATATACCCAACGACTTGTCCTTCTTCAGCAGCCTGTGGCAATGAATTCCACAGATTCATTACTTTCTGGCTAAAGAAATTTCTCCTCATCTCTGTTCTAAATGGACATCCCTCTATTCTGAAGCATGTCCACTGGTCTTAGACTCCCCCAGCACAGGAAACATCCACTCCACATCTACTCTATCAAGGCCTTTTACCATTCAATGGGTTTCAATGAGATCCCCCCCTCATTCTTCTGAAGTCCAGTGAGTAGAGGCCCAGAGCCATCAACTGTTCTTTATATGATAACCCTTTCATTCCCAGAATCATTCTCATGAATCTCCTTTGAAACTTCTCCAATGTCCAAATAGATATGGGGTCCAAATCTGCTCACAGTACTCCAAGTGAAGTCTTACCAATGCCCTATAAAGCCTGATCATTGCATCCTTGCTTTTATATTCTTGTCCTCTCGAAATGAATGCTAACCATTGCCTTCCTCACCAGCGACTCAACTGCAAATTAACCTTTAAGGAATTCTGAAGAGAACTCCCAAGTCCCTTTACACCTCTGATTTCCGCCCCTTCCTTCTTCTAAACTGCATGACCATGCATACACTTCCCTACATTGTATTCCATCTGCCACTTCTTTGCCCATTCTCCTAATCTGTCCAAGTCCTTCTGCAGACTCCCTGTTTCCACCATCGACATATAATGTGGAAAGACAGAGACCCCTGTAGAACACAACTGGCAGCAAACCAGAAAAAGGTTCCTTTTATTCCCACTCTTTGCCTCCTGCCAATCAGCCAACCTTCTATCCATGCTAGCATCTCTCCTGTAATACCATGGGTTCTTGATTCAGATTGATAAAAACACCTTGTTTAGAAAATGGCCACTTCACATTTTAAGGCAGCTTCGGGCAAATAAGTTACATAATTTAATCCTAAATGTTAAATTAGCAGAAAATATTCAGAACTCAGCTGCTCTTGACTCATTCGCTGCCTCAGTGAGTGGTCCCTTGTTTAGCGGTGGGCTATGCAGTCTTACATGCTTGCCAATGCCAGGTTTGGGAAGCCCCCGGTTGAGTCCCTCCAAAAGAGTACGAGCCTTGCAGAGCCCTCGGCTGGACACTTAACCACAGCATGCATGGGCGCCTTGTTCGGGCATCTTCACACCCTCCTTCACAGAGAGGTTTTCACCAGAGTGAATCACATCCAAAGGAGCATTTTGCCAGATTGACTCCCAATCTGTCAGGAAAGTACGGGCACAGCCCCAGACTGCATTAGAACAATATACACACTCAGTGAAGAAGTAAGTCCAGGTTCTTGAAGTAGGCATACACCTCACTCTCTTTCTCATGAGCATACTTGAGCAGTTTGCAATGAGGAATTGACCCTTCATTACCCCTAGTAATCGCAGCACAGCAAAGAAAATGAGCAAATCTCCACACAGGAAATTCATCAAGACTGTCTCAGCAATATCATCTACATTGTGACCTGTGCACACCTTGTCCACTTTCAGCATCATTACCCCACGATTGAGTGCTTGCTGACTGAAGGCCCCGCAGAACATGAAGTTGTTCTTCAAACCAACTTTTTCTCAATCTGGTCCATTGTCCAGCCACAAAGTTCCTTATCAGAAATAATCTCGATGACAGATCATATGGTGGCTGGCTTATCTCTACTGTCTCCAAGGGGTCATTGTGATAGTCAGTAATGCTTTCATCCACAGAAAGCGACATCAGATTTAACCCATAACTATATCAATCATTTAAGATTTTTGAAGTGTGCCAGAAGCCCCAATTGCAATGGAAAAGCTTTTCAGGAATGATGGTCTGATGAATCTCCTCTTCAAAAGTCCAGAAACAAGAACACTCTTAGCAAAAAGAGTGCCCTGTTTTGGGACGCCTGAGGGCGGCTGCAGTGAAAAGGCTAATCTAATCCAGTCCCACTGTAGAATGAGGACTGCATTGTAAGATTCACCGACAGATGTATTCCCTCAATTCTCCTGAGAGGTGTGTTTAACGATACACCAGCCTCACCTGCAGCTGGCACCCATGTGTGCCACACCACAGGTATCCCTGAGGGAGAGTCAGGTGAGCTGCACGTGAAGATCTTTGTCCCAGTGGAGTCATAAGGAGGGATTGGACAGGGTGGGTTTATTCACACTTATGTAGGAAGCTGAACTGTGACCTTATGAAGGTCTATGGAATGATGAAGAGGTCTACAAAATAGGAGAGATAATAGGAACCATTTCCCTGGGGTAGGGGAATCTCCAAGCAGGGGATGCGTATTTAAGGTGAGAGGGGAGAAGCTGAAAGGTAGGCTTTTCATGCAGAGGGTGGTACGAGTCTGGAACGGGTTGCCAGGGGAAGTGCTGGAGACAGGCACACTATTGTGCAAAAGTCCTCGGCACGTATATATAGCTAGGGTGCCTACAACTTCTGCACAGTACTGTACTTGACAACGTGGAGCAGAAATCGAGTTTGCAAATCTCACGCGAGCAAAGGGTGTTGGAAATGGCGAGGATGGCACAGGTGGCAGAGAAGGAGTGCTGGGCCAGGCGGTGCTGTGGTTGAAGACACACTCAACCCTGAGATGCCAGCCAAGGTCATTTGACTCCAAACTATTAGCTTATTGATCTTTACAGAATGTCTCTCTGGTGCTTCCCATTCTCTCCTTCACCCTTCCCCTTTTCCCAACCAGGATTCCCCTCTCCCTGCCCCCTTCCCACTCTCAGTCCATGATAGAGACCCATAACAGAATCAGGTTTATCATCACTCACATATGTCATGGTCTTTTTTTTGTGTGGCAGCAGTACAATGCAAAATGTAAAATTACCACAGTACTGTGCAAAGCTGTATGGGTCTCATCCTTCTGCATTCCACCACATGCATGTACAGAGACAAACCAAACACTCTTCCTATCTTGTGTCACAACTAAGGGTCGTTTTGAGAAACAAGATTTCTTCGTGTCTGTGAACTGTTGTTTTCTTGGTGTCACCTTTGTGGGTATGTTTTGTCTTTTATGACTTTTATGTCTAATTCTTTGACTTTTTTGACTTTTTTTTGACTTTTATGTCTAATTCTTTGTCTTTGCGCTAGCTCTGGGCTTTGACTGCTTTGCAGGTGTCTCATTTGGGATCATGGGAATTGTTAAACTCTTTATATTTATCACCTTTGTTCAGTTTGGGATAACTTAATCAGCACGGTAACGTCACTGCCCGGAACTCCTACGTGCTCCAGGGTGTATTTCGGGGAGTGTGCCGACCCCGCTTTGTTGGGTCGTTGTGGATCCTTGTCAGTGAAACTCAGACTGAGTTTGTCTGTGTATCGTCAGTGATCTCTGTTCATCAGGTTTCTGTACAGTTTGCCTGAGCTCTGTTAATTTCTCTCATTAATTCCTATAATAAATCTTCAGTTTTATCTTATTTGCCAAAGTCTCTGTAATTCCTGCACTTGAGTTTGCTTGTGGCCCTCACATGTTGGCAAAGTCATCGAGTTCTTGCAGCTTTTTAGACCATAAGATGCTGGGGCAGAATGAGGCCACCTGGCCCATCGAATCTGCTCTGTCATTCCATCATGACTGATATATTATTCCTCTCGACCCCACTCTCCCGCCTTCTCCCCATAAACTTTGACACCCTTACAAATCAAGAACCTGTCAACCTCCACTTTAAATATACCCAATGACTTGGCCTCCACAGTCATCTGTGCCAGTGAATTCCAAAGATTCACCACCTTTGGCTAAAGAAATTCTTCCTCATGTCTGTTCTAAAAGGATGTCCTTGTAATTAGAAGCTGTGCTTTTGGCCCCAGATTCCCGCACTATAGGATGCATCCTCTCCACATTCACTCTATCGAGGCCTTTCGATATTTGATAGGTTTCAATGAGAGCTCTCCCTGATTCTTCTAAAGTATGGCAAGTAAAGTCCAGTGCTCCTCATACGTTAAACCTTTCAATCCCAAATCATTCTGTGGAAGCTCACATCTCAGTACATCTCTTCTGAGATCAGGGGCCTCAAACAGCTCACAATACTCCAACTGTGGTCTGACCAATACCTTAACAAAGCCTCAGCATTACATCCTGGCTTTTATATTCTAATTCCCTCAAAATGAATGCTAATATTGCATTTGCCTTCCTCACCACTAACTCAAGCTGCAAGTTAACCTTTAGTGAATCCTGCACAAGGATTACCAAGTCCTTCTGCACCTCTGATTTTTGAAATTTCTCCCCATTTACTATGATTATGAGGATATGCAGTCCCCTTTATTTTCATTTAGTAATGCATGCATTAAGAAATGATAAGATGTTTTTCCAGGATGATATCACGAAAACACATGACAAACCGACTTAAAAACTAACAAAAACCACATAATTATAACATACAGTTACAACAGTGCAAAACAATACCGTAATTTGATAAGAACAGACCATGGCACAGTAAGAGTCTCAAAATCTCTCGAAAGTCCCATCATCTCACACAGACGGTGAACCTCCAGCTCCGCCAACTTGCCGATGCAGCATCCCGGAAGCATCCGACCACAGTCCGACTCCGAGTCCAACTGAAAAACTCCGAGCCTCCGACCCACCTCTTCGACACCGAGCACCGAGCACCATCTCTGCCGAGCGTTTTGACCCCGGCCCCGGCACAGGCGATACGCAAAGCTGAGGATTTGGGGCCTTCGTCTCTGGAGATTCTCGATCGCACAGTAGCAACAGCAGCAAAGCTGGCATTTCAGAAGTTTCTCCAGATGTTCCTCTGCGCTTCTCACGGCTGTCTCCATCAAATCCGGATTGTGCACGGCACCCCTAGTTACACATATCGATATCATTCGGAACAGCCGCGTGCGCTGCATCGCGCCGCCATCTTCTCCTACCTCCTTGTGAAAATATTCATTTAGAAAATATTCGCTGCCTTTATTCCTTCTACCAAAGTGCATGACTATACATTTCCCTACACCATATTCCATCTGCCATTTTGTTTCTTTCCTTCCTCTGATCTTTGCAGTGAGTCTCCTCTCGATCTTCTCCAAGGCCAGCACATCTTTCCTCAGAAATTCAGGCCTCAAAATTGCTCACACTATTCCAAATATAGTCCAGCCAGTGCCTCAGAATCAGGTTTATTATCGCTGTCATACGTCACGAAGTTTGTTGCTTGGCGGCTGGAGGGCAAAGTAAGGCATTGACGTTACAGGGAGTTACAATATGAATAGTGCGAAAGATGAAAATGAGGTAGTGCACATGGGTTCACAGACCGTTCAGAAATCTGATAGTGGAGGGAAGCAGCTGCTCTTCAGGCACTGAGTGTGGGTCTTCAGGCTCCAGTACCTCCCTCCTGATGGTTCTAATACAAAGAGGGAATGTTCTGGTAAGTGAGGGTCTTTAATGATGGATGTCACTTTCTTGAGGAATCACCTCTAGAACAAATCCTCAATGGTGGTGAGGTTAGTGCCTAAGATGGAACTGTTTCAGTCTACAACCCTCTACAATATCTTCCCATCCTGGGCATTGGAGGCTCTATACCAGGCAATGATGCAACCAGTCAGAATGCTCTCCACCGAGCATCTAAAGAAATGTACAAGAATCTTGAATAACATCCCAAATCTCCACGAACTCCTCATGAAGTAAAGCCATTCTTGTGCCTTGTTCGTGATTCTCAGCATGATATCCTTGTGTAGCCCCCGATAAGCCTCAGGCTCGCTCAGCTCGCTTTCGTCTAGGGGGAGCAGCCTTCGGCCCCGCCAAACTGGGTAATCAAATTTCTGAGGGTGCAACACACATCAAAGTTGCTGGTGAACGCAGCAGGCCAGGCAGCATCTGTAGGAAGAGGTGCAGTCGACGTTTCAGGCCGAGACCCTTCGTCAGGACTAACTGAAGGAAGAGTGAGTAAGGGATTTGAAAGTTGGAGGGGGAGGGGGAGATCCAAAATGATAGGAGAAGACAGGAGGGGGAGGGATGGAGCCAAGAGCTGGACAGGTGATAGGCAAAAGGGGATACGAGAGGATCATGGGACAGGAGGTCCGGGAAGAAAGACAAGGGGGGGCGGACCCAGAGGATGGGCAAGAGGTATATTCAGAGGGACAGAGGGAGAAAAAGGAGAGTGAGAGAAAGAATGTGTCCATAAAAATAAGTAACAGATGGGGTACGAGGGGGAGGTGGGGCCTAGCGGAAGTTAGAGAAGTCGATGTTCATGCCATCAGGTTGGAGGCTACCCAGACGGAATATAAGGTGTTGTTCCTCCAACCTGAGTGTGGCTTCATCTTTACAGTAGAGGAGGCCGTGGATAGACATGTCAGAATGGGAATGGGATGTGGAATTAAAATGTGTGGCCACTGGGAGATCCTGCTTTCTCTGGCGGACAGAGCGTAGATGTTCAGCAAAGCGGTCTCCCAGTCTGCGTCGGGTCTTGCCAATATATAAAAGGCCACATCGGGAGTACCGGACGCAGTATATCACCCCAGTCGACTCACAGGTGAAGTGTTGCCTCACCTGGAAGGACTGTTTGGGGCCCTGAATGGTGGTAAGGGAGGAAGTGTAAGGGCATGTGTAGCACTTGTTCCGCTTACACGGATAAGTGCCAGGAGGGAGATCAGTGGGGAGGGATGGGGGGGACGAATGGACAAGGGAGTCACGTAGGGAGCGATCCCTGCGGAATGCAGGGGGGGGGGGAGGGAAAGATGTGCTTAGTGGTGGGTGCTGTGTGATGTACCCCACCACGCCAAATAACAGACAATACACCATATGCGATTAAATGATTACACTTTATAGATCTTACTGGAACTATGTAATTAGTAGAGATAAAATATAAAAGGAAAGTAAAAGGCACCAAACTTATCAAAGTTCAACCACTTCGTGCACAACAGTTGGAGCTCAATTAACGGGGTCCTCTTTCCACCATTCGATCCCCTCCGACCTCCTCAACCCGCTGCCTGGGACCAACCATGGTGGTCGACCAGACGCTCCACACGAATCTGTCTTTGTCTCCTCTCCTTGCCGAAGTCCCTGGGCCTCGGACTCCTGCTCGGGTTCCGTCCTGTCGGCCAGCTTACAGCATCTGGTCTCTTCTCTCTGTCCCCATCGTGCCTTCTCACCTAAAGCCCGCGCAAAACAATAGTTTACAGACACACAAGAAAGAATAACATCTATCCCAATTGGTTAGCAAATGAATACAATTCTCGTTATAACCCAAACAAGCTGCTAGAGAGAGAACTTTCTCACCTTCAGAACTTTAACATAACAAAGAAGCCATTTTGATTAGCCTACGCAGTAACATAAAAGAAGAAACCCCTTAAACTTCTCAAAATGAATGCTAACATTGCATTTGACTTCTTTACTATTGACAACCTGCAAGTTACCTTCAGGGAATCCTGAACTAGCACTTCAAAATCCCTTTTCAATTTTGATCTGGGAATTTTCTCCCATTTACCTTTGTTCTTTCTGCCAGAGTGGATGATCCCACGCTGTGTTCCACCTGTTACCTATGCAACGAACAAGAATGGCAGCAGGGTACGATTACTGAGCCATGTTAGTAATGGTCCATGTGGGACCTACAGTGTGGGAGTGACGAATCAGGCCCACCAAGGCAAAAACATGCGTACTCAAAAGCCTGCGCCCAAAGGAGAGAGCCCTCCATGCGTAGGAGACCCAATCGATTCACCGTGCCATCAAACGGCCACATACTCACCTGGCATCTTCTCACATTCAATCTAATCACCTCTTTGCCCACACTGTCCAAGTCCTTCTGCAGACTCCATGCTACGGCAACACTACATGCCCCTCCACCTATCTTGATACCATCTGTAAACTTGGCCCCAGTGCATCAGTTCCTTCATCCAGATCATTCAAGTATAGAGTGGATATTTACAGTTCCAATACCCACCCCTGTTGGGCTGCACTGTTCACCAGCAGCCATCCTGAGAAGGACCCCTTTATCTCCACACTCTGACCTCTGCCAGTCACCAATCTTCCACCCATGCTAGCTCCTTGCTCTAACGCCGTGGGCCTTATGAAAATCCACTGACTCTCCAACAGGTTTCTGATAGGTTTGTAATACAAAATCTCCCCTTAACGAAACTGCTGGCTTTGTCCTATTTTATCTTGTACTTCCATGTACTCCAAAATTTCATCCTTAATAATTGACAATAAAATCTTCCCAACCACCAAGGTCAGGCGAACCTATATTTTGCCTCACAAACAAGAGAAAACTGCAGATGCTGGAAATCCGAACAACACACACAAAATGCTGGAGAAACTCAGCAGGACAGGCAGCATCTATGGAAAAAAGTACAGTTGACATTTCAGGCCAAAACCCTTTGGCAAGACTCTCTCTGTTCTTAAATAGCAGTGTTACATTATGATTTTCCAGTACTCTGGGTCACTCCCTGACTCCACTGATTCTTCAAAGGTCACTACTAATATCTCCACAATTGTTTTAGCTCCCTCTTTCAGAACCCTGGCATATCGTTCATCTGGTCCAGGTTCCACCTTCAGACCTTCCAGCTTACCCAACAACTTCTCCTTAGTAATAGCCACCACACTCACACCTTCCCTCCAATTCTCCTCAATTCCTGGCATGTTACTAGTATCTTCTGTTGTGTATTTAATATTTCAGTTACAAAACATAACTGTGGCAATGAGGAAATTTCAAACAAATCGGAGACAACCACCTACCTGTTGAAGCACAGTGAGATGTTTGAGTTTTTAAAAAAAGGGCATGCATTTTTTTTAAAAATCAGGACAGTATTTTATGTGTGCAGCTTGGATTTCTAGCATCTGCAGGTCTTCAGTTAGGCGCTGTTCTTGAATGCTTTTTCCCAAGATTTCACAAGCTAAATGATCTCAATGCATCTTTAAGCCCATCAATTGACTGCCACATGGAGCTTGAAGGAATTCTTTCTGAGGTTGAGTGGAGCCCATGGGCAATGCCAGTGGTCTCAGTATGAGCCTGTCAGGATCTGTGGTACTTTTAAGGTTACCATCAAGCCAGAACTGCAAGTAGATCAATACCTCTGCCCAGAATGGAGGATATCTTTGCAAACCTCTCCGGTAGAAAACACTTCAGCAAAGTGGACTTCGCTGAGGCCAGGTGTTGCACGACTGCCCTACCCAGGCACTCAGTTTTACCTGGATTACATCCTGGATGACATTTACCTGGATTACATCATTGTTACCGGCAAGGATGACAAGGAACCTCTCCAAAATCTCAAGACAGTGTTAAAACATTAGAAAGTTATGGGCTCAGAGAACAACGCAACACGTGTGAATTCTTTAAACCAAGCATCACTTACTGTGGACACACCATTGACACACAAGAATTACACAAGTGTATTGGGAAAATTCAAGTAGTGATGGATGCCCCAGTTCTGGTCCTTTTCAGGATTTGGTTATTACTACAAAAGGTTTCTGCTAAACCTGATTACTATATTCCACCCTTTGAACTCATTGCTACAGATCTGGTAGAAATGATAATGGACAAAGCGGTGTGAAGTGACTTTGAAAAAGTTAAAGAAAATGGTGACGTTAGACACTGTACTCACACATTGTGATCCACATGTCCAGAAGAAAGGAATTCCGAGCTCCTGGAACCACCACAGAGGAGTCTCCAGAACCTGAGATTGTTTCCCAGCCACAAGTCTCACCTGCCATGCAGAGTGATCCCCTTACCAGGAAAGAGATTATCCCACAAGAGTAAGAAACCTCCACAGTCCTTAGGCCTGAATGGGACAATTTAAAATTGATTCTGCTGTGGTGGTTGCCCATTGTGTCCAACAATAACAGGAAACCTGTGCAAGAGAGTTTCTAAAGTGGAAAAACAGTTGCACTGGGGCATTTCCACTCCCTTGACTTCAGAAGTCGGGGTCCAGTGGTACGAACAAACATCACAAACTGTGTCTCCTGCAGTTGCACTGGATGGCCATGACATCTTCTATGCCTCGTATGTCCTTCTCTCTCCATGGAGTGTTGCAGTGTTGCCTTCCTAGCCATTGGATCTCACCGGAGATCTCAGCTGCCCATTCTACTTGAACTGACTTCGCAAGCTAGGACAGGCATGACCCTGCCTCACCACAGTATGAGGCCACCGGCCACCCTCCCCTGGTTCAGCCCGCTTGGCAAAGCAATGCGCCGGGGCTGGGCCGCTGTTGTGTGCAAACAGCTACCTGGAGCCACAGGTGAGATCTGAGTGTCTGGTAAGGACCAAAAGTGAGTGATCTGCCCCAGAATGGACACAACAAACCTCTTCACCAGAGATGCTACCCCTCTCTGAACACCCCATACACCTCTTAAATATTTCACCTTTCACTCTTAACCCATGATCTCTAAATTCTATATTGAGTTGGGTTGGGGTTTATAGCTAAGCAGTGAATAGTGTTGTGTATCTAATATTTCATAATATTTGAGCAATCTTGTATATATATATATATAATTTGATTAAGCATTCTTTGTTTTTACATAATATAATTGGCATGTCATCTGTAAAAGTATGTAACTGGCAAGTTAGACTCACATTCCAGCTCTCTTGTTTTTCTTTCAATTAGTTTTTATGTTTTGAAGTTAGAAAACATAACATCTTCAATTGTGAAGACCGAGACAAAGTACTTATTTAACTCCTCGTCATTTCCCCGTTCCCCATTGCTACTTTTCCAGCATCATTTTCAAGCGTTCCACTGTCCACTCTTGCCTCACTCTGATTCTTTATGTTTCTAAAAATACCTTTCTGAATTTTCTTTTATGTTAATGGTTATTTTACACTCGTATTTCATCTTCTCCTCCCTTAATGCACTCTTTGCTGTCGTCTGTTGCCTTTTAAAGTCTTCCTAATCCGCTGGCTTCCCACTAATTTTGCCACATTGTATGCCTTCTCTTTTTTCTTTTATGCTGCCTCTATAGTGTGTTTAATTTTATATACGATGGTCATGACCCCTCTTAATTTCTTCTCCTGTCTCTACTCATAATGACACACTCCTACATCTTTGTGAATCTTCTCTACATCTTTCCTATGGCAAGGTGACCAGAACTGCACACATCAACCAATGTCCCAGAATGGAATACTTGGAACTGAACTCCAGAGAGGAGCAAACTTTTGGACTTTATACCCCAGAGGACAGAGAATTACCACAACTTACTCCTGAGGAGATAAATACTGTACATTGGCCACTAGGGGATGAAGAGGGATCACAATAAGGTAGGAGTAAGAAGATTTGCCTATGCCAAATCAGGCAGTCCATGGGTTTGCCCTTAACATCTGGCTTCCAGTGTTCTAGGATCAAGTTAGATACTTGGATATTAGACTTAGTTGTTTGTGGGCTCCAGATTCAAGGTTATTTATCACATATACATCAACACATACAGTGAAATGTATGACTTATGTTAACAAACGACACAGTCAAGGGTGTGCTGGGGGCAGCCCGCCAGTGTCACCACACATTCCAGCACCAACATCACATGCCCACAATGTTTCGCAGAACAACACAGAATAGAAAAAGCAACAAAGCAAGCCCTGTTCCTCCCTTCCACTCACACATACACACAGTCTTCCAACCCAGGTCAGGTCATGGCCCCCATACAGATTACAGAGGAGGAGGTGTTTGCTGTCTTGTGGCAAATTAGGGTGGATAAATCCCCAAGGCCTGACCAGTTGTTCCCTCAGACCCTGTGGGAGGCAAGTACAGAAACTGCAGGGTCCCTGGTAGAGATATTTAAAGCATCCTTAGTCACAGGTGAGGTGCCGGAGAATTGGAAGATAGCTGATGTTGCTCCATTGTTTAAAGAAAGGCTCTAAGAATAAACCAGGAAATTACAGGCCATTGAGCCTGACATCAGTAGTGGGAAAGTTATTGGAAGTTATTCTAAGGGACTGGCTACTTGAGTATTTGGATAAACATGGACTGATTAAGGATAGTCATGGCTTTGTGCATGGCAGATCATGTCTAACCAATCTTACAGAGTTTTTTCAGGAAGTTACCTGGAAAGTTGATGAAGGCAAGGCAGTGGACGGTATTTACATGGACTTTAGCAAGGCATTTGACAAGGTCCTGCATGGGATGTTTGTCAAGAAATTCCTGTCACTTGCCATTCAGAAAGAGGTAGTAAATTGGATTAGACATTGGCTTCATTGGAGAAGCTAGAGAGTGGTAGTAGATGGTTGCCTGTGACTTGTAGAGTGCCACAGGGATCGGTGCTGGGTCCATTGTTGTTTGTCATCTATATCAACGATCAGGATGATAATGTAGATCAACAAATTTGCGAATAACAACAAGATTGGGGGTGTAGTGGATGACGAGGGTGACTACATTAGCTTGCAGTGGGATCTGGACCAGCTGGAAAAGTGGGCTGAGAAATGGCAGATGGAATTTAATGCAGACAAGTGAGAAGTGTTGTACTTTGGAAGGACCAACCAGGGTAGTTTTTACACAGTGTGTGGTATGGCATTGAGGAGCACAGCAGAACAAAGGGATATAGGAACACAGGTCCATAATTCATTGAAAGTGGCATCACAGGTTGATAGGGTCATAAAGGAAGCTTTTGGCACATTGGCCTCCATTAATCAAAGTAGTGATTGCAGGAGATGGGATATTATGTTGAAGTTGTATAAGTTGGTGAGGCTAATTTGAAGTATTGTGTGCAGTTTTAATCATATACCTACAGGAAAGACGTAAGTAAGATTGAAGGAGTGCAAAGAAAATTTACAAGGGCGCTGCCAGGACTTGAGGACTTCAGTTAAAGAGAAAGGCTGAATGGCTGAACGTAGATTGAGGGGTGACTTGATGGAGGTATACAAAATTATGAGGTTATTATAACAAATGCAGGTGGGATTTGTCCGCTGAGGCTGGGTGAGACTACAACGAGAGGTCATGGGTTAAGGGAGAAAGATGAAATGTTTAAGGGGTAATTTCTCTTGCCACCCTTTTACTCGTTCTATTTCCGAAAAAAGCTTTTGGTGTCTTCTTTTATATTATCATAATGCATCTTCCCTTCCTTTATTACTTTTTTAGTTGTCTTCTGCTTTTTTTAAAAAAAAAGCTTCCCAATCCTCTGGCTTTCCACTAATTTTTGCTATATTGTATGCCCTCTCTTTTGCTTATATAGTCCTCCTTTGTCTTTTCCCTTGTCAGCCACGGTTGCTTTAGAATGCTTCTTTTCAAACTCCTAATTATGTGTTAATGCAAGCCCTTTGTATTCCATGTACAAGGAGTCCCCAGGTCCCTTTATACCGTGACATTTTGTAGAACTATTCCACTTAAGTTATAATTTACTTGTAATTCTCTGTGTAAATTCCGCCAGGATTTATCTCAATGGTGTGTTGCTGCCCAAGATCTACTCTCTAAAGGTATCTTTATATTATGGGATAGAAGGCAAGTGATTTAAAAATCCGGAGTCAATACTGAGGATCGAGTTGGAAGGTTGGATGTTGAGACTTGTTGGCCTGAGCCCCAAGATTGCAAATCTGTGCGAGTCCACGGATGTAGTCAAAGGCCCAACGACTGAACATCCGACTCCACTGGAGGCTGCATGCCAAAGAATGTGCCTGTCTTGAGTAATAGAGTCATAAAACGTTGCAGCACAGAATCACAGACAAGAGAAAATCTGCAGATGCTGGAAATCCGAGCAACACACACAAAATGCTGGAGGAACTCAACAGGTCCTGCCGAAGGGTTCCGGCCCAAAATGTCAACTGTACTGTTTTCCTAGATGCTGCCTGGCCTGCTGTGTTCCTCCAGTGTTTTGTGTGTGTCGGCAGCACAGAATCAGGCCCTTCGGCCCCTCTAGTCCACGTCAAACCATTAATTTGCCTTGTCCCATTGACCTGCACTCAGACCATAGCCCTCCATATCCTTTATATCCATGTACTTATCCAAATTTCTTTTGAAGGGTGAAATCGAACCTACATCCGCTGCTTGATCTGGCAGTTTGCTCCACACTCTAACCACCCTCTGAGTGAAGAAGTGACATGATGGCACCAGAGACCAGCAGCAATGTGTTGCTCACAACACAACTAGACACTCTTCTTTGTCTAGAAATATCTCTTCTACACTGTGATTGATTGCAGCCTGTAACTTCACTGTTAGGATATATTTTTGAGCCAATTAAACAATCCGGCCTTTTTGCGTCTTTTGAGAGATACGGCGAGAATGAGAACTGCTACGGGGGGGTGGGGGTGTGGCGGCTATCACTAGGGGTGGCTGTGTCGATTCCTGATGGTGGAGCACGAACCTGTGGTCAGCTCCTTTGCTCCACATCGAATAAACAGTAAAGAAAGATTCACATTATCGAGGACAAGAGTGCAAACTGAGCAGGTGCTCAGCTCACCCCTTCTGAACGTACTGGTCTCCACTCTTTCCACACCAATCCTCACCTCACCATCAAACCCGCACGTGAGGGGTGTGCTGTAGTAGTTCGGCCCTCAAATTCAGCTGGTGCACTTCTGACACCTCCGTCCCCTTACTCAGTCTCTCTGTCTCTATCTCTGGAGACAGTTTATCTACTGATGTCTATTATAAACCCACTGACTCTCACAGATACCTGGACTATACTTCTATACTGTTACTTGTAAAAATGGCATCCCCTTCTCTCCATTCCTCTGTCTCCACCACATCTGTTCTCAGGATGAGGTTTTTCATTCTAAAACTAAGGAGGTATCCTCCTTTTTCAAAGAAAGGGGCTTCCCTTCTTCCACCATCAACGCTATCCTCAACCGCATCTCTTCCATTTAATGCACGTCTGCCCTCACCCCATCCTCCCACCACCCTACCAGGGATTAGGTTCCTCTTCTCCTCACCTACCATCTCAGTAGCCTCCGCAGACAGCACATAATTATCCATAACTTCTGCCATCTCCAACGAGATCCCACCACCAAGAGTATCTTTTCTTCATCCCCACTTTCCGCTTTCCACCGGGATCGCTTCCTATGCGACCCCCTTGCCCACTTGTCCCTCCCTGCTGGTACTTACCCTTGCAAGTGGAACAAGTGCTACACCTGCCCCTACACCTCCTCCCTCACTATCATTCAGGGCCCCAAGCAGTCCTTCCAGGTGAGGAGGCACTCCCAGTGGCCACCCATTTTAATTCCACTTCCCGTACCCATCCTGACATGTCAGTCCATGGCCTCTTCTATTGCCACAATGAGGCCACACTCAGGATGGGGGAGAAACACCTTCTATTCCATCTGGGTAGCTTTCAACCTGATGGCATGAACATCAATTTCTTGAACTTCTGATAATTGCCCCCCCTCACCATTCTCCATTCCTGTTTTCCTCTCTCTCCTTATCTCCTTACCTCCCCATCATCTCCCTCTGGTGCTCCTTCCCCTTTTCCTTTCTTCCATGGTCTTCCACCCTCTCCTATCAGATTCCCCCTTAATCAGCCCTTTATCTCTTTCACTAATCATCTTCCCAGCTCTTTACTTCATCCCTTCCCTCTCCCGGTTTCACCCATCACCTACCACCTGGTACTTCTTCTTCCTTTTCCCCCACCTTCTTATTCTGACTTCTTGTCTTTTGTTCCAGCCCTGATGAAGGGTCTTGGCTCGAAACGTTGACTGTTTACTTTTCCTGATAGATGCTACCTGGCCTGCTGATTTCCTCCAGCATTTTGTGTGTGTTGCTTGGTGTTCAGCTTTGTCTGCCTGTGTTTGACAGGTGTCTCTCACTTCTCACCGCTGCCATTGGGCGGGAAGTGCAGGAGTCTTGGTCCCATGCCACCAGGTTTACCCTGCGGCCATCAGGCCTTGCTCACCTCAGTGGTGAACAGGCTCTGCAGCCGTGCTCTCAATTTCAGGGTCACTGCAGCTCATGTTCCCTATGTTTTTTGTTTACCTTTGTTTTATTATTGCGCGATTTCATCATGTCATGGTCCGGTCCGTGAAATCCATATTCCAGTTCACGGTCCGGTTCATCGACCCTTGCTCCAGGTTTTCCTGTCTACCCTGTTTCTGTTCTTGTTGAGCTCTAATTGAGGCAGCTGATGCTTGTTGGGGCTGGCTACATAAATACCTTCAGAAACCAGGATGTGGCTGCTGGATTGTTCTTGTCCTTACTCCTTGTATCCCTTCCCCTACCTTCTGTTTCCTGGCCTGAAGCCCTGCCTTGTCTTGCCAGTAACTCTCACCTCGCCTGAAGTTCTGTCTTGCCTTATCTTGCTGTCTTGTCCTGGAGCCACCCTGTACCTAGCTCCCTTCCTGTCCCTTGCCTCCGCTGGGTAAGTCAGGCTGTATTGCCATTACCTACAGTTGGTTCTGTCCCTTCCTGTCCCTTGCCTCCGTCGGGTGGAGAACCGCGCCTTGCTCAGGAGAACCACGCCCTGCCCAGGAGAACTGCGCCCTACCCAGGAGGAGCCTCAAGTTTCCAGCCTCCTGCCAAGCCTGGCCTCAAGTCTCCAGCCTCCTGCCAAGCCTTGCCTCCAGTCTCCAGCCTCCTGCCTAGCCTTGCCTCCAGTCTCCAGCCTCCTGCCTAGCCTCGCCTCCAGTCTCCAGCCTCCTGCCTAGCCTCGCCTCCAGTCTCCAACCTTCTGCCTAGCCTCAAACCTCAAGTCTCCAGCCTCCTGCCTCCTGTCAAGCTTCGCCTCAAGCCTGAAGACTCCAGCCTCCTGCCTCCTGCCAAGCCTCACCTCGAGTCTCTAGCCTCTAGCCTCATCCTGCCAGCCAGCCAAGCCTCGACCTTGCCTAGTTCTGGGGTTCGAGCCAGAGGCAAGACCCAGGTTCTGGGTCCTTGTCCAGTCTCTGGCTCAGAGTCCAAGCCCGGGCTCCTAGTTCTCTTGTCCAATCCTGTTCTGGGTTCCCGGTTTTCATGTCCATGTCCTAGCCCTCACCTTGTATCCTAGTCCTGTCCCTAGTACTTCAGTGTCTGTGTCTTGCACTTGGGTCCGTTCCCAGCCACCACCTCCTTATGACACATCAAGGCGCTTCAGTGGTGAACTGACTCTGCAGCTGTGGGCTGCAGCCATCGAGATAGCACTGAACTGCGTCCCTTTTGGAAACCAAAAAGATCATCGACATTTTAAAAATGGCAAAAAGTTTTTTTTGCCAAACAATACTTTATGGGGGAGAAAAACTTCATATTCTTTGAACAGATGGAGCTCCTGTGATGCCTTGGTAATACTTCTGGTTTTGTTACTTTACTGAAAAAGGATATTGTCGTCACTCACTGTTTTTTTTTACATGGCCATGCACTGGTAACAAAGACTCTTCCAAAAACCCTGAAAGAAGTTTTGTCAACAGCCGTGAAAGTCATCAACCTTATAAGAAATAAAGTCTCTGAATAATCGCAATTTTAAGGACTTCATCAAAAATTGGGTACAGAATATGAAGTGCTTCTCTCCCACACAGAAGTTCACTGGCTTTCAAGTGGGAAATACTTGAAACATTTGTTTAAAGGACAGAAGTTTAACTTTTTCTAAAAGAAAAAGATACCCCACTCTTGGAACTGTTTAAACAAAAGGACTGTAACTGGGTTGGCTTACCTAATAGATATTTATAACAATATGAATGAAATAAATCTTTCAGTTCAAGGTCCTGAAGTCACCATCATGGATGCTACACCATTAACATTTACAAGCTTTCTTGGCCAAGCTGCCAATATGGAAGAAGAGAGTAGAGGCTGACATCTTTGCAAACTTTCAAAAGCTGGAGGAAGTGCTTTACCAAGATGGAGGTGAAATACCAAATTCTCTGTCAATTTCTTTGAAGGGAGACATCTGCGAACACCTAAAAACACTTAAGAACTCTTTCAGAAGTTACTTCCGTCTTGATGGCATTAAAATTGAACCATGGATCCACAAACCCTTTCTTTCTGACATATATTGTATTGAAGATGTTGATCTAGCCAAAGATGAACTCATTGATCTTAGAACAAAAACCTTACTACAGCTGGGGTTTAACTCAAAAAGCCTTGGAGTATTCTGGTGTTCCTTGAGAGAAGGATTTTCAACACTTATAACCATTAAAACAAAAAAATCAAAATCAATTGGATATCCAACTTGATGTGCATGTTGCTTTGTCAAAGACCACCCCACAGTCTAATGGCCTTCTATTCCGCTGTGGTCACCAACTGTGACCCCTCCGTTCCAGATGCGATCGTTCTTCCGTGGTGAACCTGGCACCCAGGCAAGGGTGGACACACACACCAAGTTCCCACCGATCATACCTTTACACCCTGTGAGGCTATGGTCGGTTCCCGCAAACTGGACCTCCAAACTTCCACCAACTCATTGGGGCACACCGCTCTTTCCAGGGTCTCTTTATCTCGTGGTCTCGTGGTGTCCCGTGCCTTAGCAACCTGTTCTTTTTATCCCCCTGCTGGGGTATCGCCTGTCCATCAAACTTCAAACAGTTCAGGTTCAAAGCAACCGGTCTGTCAATATTCTGAATTGTGTTTCTTTTCTGTTAATCCCTCTCTCCTCTCTTATTAGCATTTTGAACGTTTCTCCGTTGTCTCTCTTATCTCTCTCATTAGCACCAATCGTCCAATAGCTTTGTTTGTCGTCACAAAATGTACATACTTACTGTAATTTACAGTTTTTATTCTGTATTGCAATGTACTGCTGCTGCAAAACAACAAACTTCACAACATATGCCAGTGATATTAAAATGTTATCCCACAAGAGTAAGATATCTTTCACAGCAAGTAAATCTTTAGGCCTGAATAGGACAATTCAAAATTTACATAGAAACATAGAAAACCTACAGCACAGTACAGGCCCTTCAGCCCACAGTGCTGTCCCGAACATCTACTTACTTTAGAAATTACCTAGGGTTACCCATAGCCCTCTATTTTTCTAAGCTCCATGTACCTAACCAAGATTCTCTTAAAAGACCCTATCATATCTGCCTCTACCACCATCGCCAGCAACCCATTCTACGCACTCACCGCTCTCTGTGTTAAAAAAAAACTTACCCCTGACATCTTCTCTGTACCTATTTCCAAGCACCTTAAAACTGTGCCCTCTTATGTTAGCTATTTCAACCCTGGGAAAAGGCCTCTGACTATCCACATGATCAATGCCTCTCATCATCTTATACACCTCTATCAGGTCACCTCTCATCCTCCGTCGCTCCAAGGAGAAAAGGCTGAGTTCACTCAACCTCTTCTCATAAGGCATGCTCTCTAATCCAGGCAACATCCTTGTAAATCTCCTCTGCACCCTTCCTATAGTTTTCACATCCTTCCTGTAGTGAGGTGACCAGAACTGAGCATAGTACTGCAAGTGGGGTCTGACCAGGGTCCTATATAGCTGTAATATTATCTCTCTGCTCTGAAACTCAATCCCACGGTTGATGAAGGCCAATGCACTGTATGCCGCCTTAACGACAGAGTCAACCTACACAGCAGCTTTGAGTGTCCTATGGACTCGGGCGCCAAGATCTCTCTGATCCTCCACACTGCCAAGAGTCTTACCATTAATATTATATTCTGCCATCATATTTGACCTATCAAAATGAACCACTTCACACTTATCTGGGTTAAGCTCCACCTGTCACTTCTCAGCCCAGTTTTGCATCCTATTAATGTCCCGCTGTAACCTCTGACAGCCCTCCACACTATCCACAACACCCCCAACCTTTGTATCATCAGCAAATTTACTAACCCATCCCTCCACTTCCTCATACAGGTCATTTATAAAAATCACGAAGCGAAGGGGTCCCAGAACACTATGCTGTACTGTGCTGTAGATGTCTGTATAGTGGTTGTATTATATAGTACACTGTGTATATAATTGAAATGCATTTTCTATTGAGTTGGAGTTTATAGCTAAGCAGGGAGGGGTCTGTCTGTCTGTATCTTGTTTTACGGCGGTTGGCATCCAGCTTAATGGTGCATTACCGCCACCGTCTGCTCCAGAATGTGCACTAGACATACATTCTAAATCCCTTCACCCAATCTCACACACACACACACACACACACACACACACACACACACACACACACAAACCTACACTTCACCCTCCCATCTTTGACCATCCTAGTATCCTATTCCTGTTTATTCGTCATATTCTATAAAAAACCCCTGTACCCCTTAAAAACGCTAAAAATACCTGGACTTGTGCTCTCTCACCCATGCCCAGCAACCCTTTTAATGTGAATTCCTGCATCCCCAACTCCCTTAATTTATTTCTCATCATCTCTCTCTGTATCCCATACTTCCTACAACACAAAACTACATGTTCTACTGACTCCTCTTCCTGACATTCCTCACACAATCCTGTCTGGTGTTTCCCTATCATTTTCAATGTTTTGTTTAATGCACAATGCCCCAGCCTTAACCTAGTCCACACAATTTCCTCTCTTCTGTTTCCATTACCTACCCTAGTAACTGCAACACTCTTTTGTATTTGATATAAATGCCTCCCTTTCCCCTCCCTGTCCCATCTTTCTTGCCACATTCGGTTGACTTTTTCCCAGATTACACACTTAACCTCTGCTTTACTGATACTAATGTGCATTTCCACATTTTCTTTCCTTAACGCCCTCTTTGCCAACTCATCCACCCTCTCATTCCCCTTCACCCCTACATGTGCTGGAACCCATAGAAATTTTACCTGACCTCCCTGATTTGCAATTCTCGTAACTAACTGAAGGACTTCATAAAGTACATCTTGCCCACTGTTTGTGTGAAGAGACCTTAAACTTGCTAGAATTGAGGATGAATCTGAACATATCAATGCTTTGGCTTGTCTGGCTTTCTGCACCCATTACAACGCAACCAACACTGCCAGCATCTCCACTGTAAACACCCCTAACTTATTAGATGTTCTTCTGCTGATTCCAATTTCTTTTGCTGGTATGACCACACCAAACCCTGTCATTCCTGTTTCAGGTTCCTTCGCACCATCCGTATAAATGTGAGTATAATCACTATACTTTTCCATCACATGACAGTTAAATGCATTTACCAAATCTGTTTTATTTCTTTCTTTCCTTTTTACCTCTAACAAATGCCAGTCTATGTCAGGCCATACAAGCTTCCATGGAGCTACAACCGGATAAACTACTGAAGGACTTACCCTCAGATCAAATACTCCACATTCTTTCGCAATATCATTCCCTACCCGACTAAAGGTATCCCTCTGAAACCTCCCATTTTCCCAGCACTCCTGCAACACTCCTTTAGTAGGGTGAGAATCATTGCGCCCCTGCAAGTTAGCCCAGTAGTTTGCCATCAGTTGCATCCTTCTTAGTTCCAAAGGCATTATTCCCATTTCTACCTGTAGGGCTGACACTGGTGATGTTTTAAAAGCCCCACTGCACCCTCTCAAGGCCTGAGCCTGAATCACATCCAGTTTCCTTATAAGAAACCTAGCTGCTGATCCATATACTATATTTCCATAATCCAATACAGATCTTACTAAAGCCACATACATTCTCTTCAAAGCTGAACAACTTGCTCCCCGTTCCCTACCAGTCAAACATCTCATCACATTTATTACTTATTTACGTTTCTCCTCAACTTTCCTGATATGGTCTGCCCATGTTAATCGTGAATCAAATATAACTCCCAGAAATTTAAATGATGCAACCCTGTCTAATTCAACCCCATACATCCTTAACTTCTTCCCTACCTCAACCCTTTTCCTGGTAAAAAATACAGTTTGAGTTTTATCTACTGAAAATCTACATCCCCAATCATAACCCGACTCCACCACTTCATCAATTGCTTCTTGTAGTTTTCTGATTATATGGTCCATGTTCCTGCCTCTTTTCCACAAGGCCCCATCATCCGCAAACAGGGACCTACCTATATCCACTGGTACCTTTGTGAAGACATCATTGATCATAATCATGAAAAGTAACGGGCTAATCACACTACCTTGAGGTGTGCCATTTTCCACTATGTACTGTTTTGATAATTCTGATCCAATCCGAACTTGAATTTTTCTACCAAACAAAAACTCTTTAATCCAATTAAAAACTCTCCCACCAACCCCCATCTTGTGCAGTTTAATTAATAATCCTTCCTTCCACATCATATCATAGGCTTTTTCAATGTCAAAGAACACTGCCACTACTGACTCTCTATTTGCCTGGGCCTTCCTTATTTCAGTCTCTAACCTTATCACTGAGTCCATGGAATTCCTTCCCTTTCTAAAACCACTCTGATAACTTGCCAGCATTTCCCTTTTCTCAAGCTCATATGATAACCTTTCTGTTATCATCCTTTCCATTATCTTACATATACTTGATGTTAATGCAATTGGTCTGTAGCTAGTGGGTTTTGACGGATCCTTGCCAGGCTTCCTTATTGGAATTACTACTGCTTCTTTCCATGCACTTGGTAATCTTCCCTCCTCCCACACTCTGTTATAAAAATGCAACAACTTCAAGAGCGCTCCTTCTCCTAGATTTTTTAGCATCACAGAGCATATCAGATCTTTCCCTGGGGAGGTTGGTCTCGATTTCTTTATTGCTCTCACCATTTCTGCTGATGTAAATGGATCATCAATTATATCATCTGTTCCTTCCCTCCTGCTTAACACACCTGGGTGTTGGCTCATTATTCTTTCCCTTCTTCTTCTCCCTTCTTCAGACAAATTTTCTGAACTGTGTATCAGTACAAATGACTTGGCCATGACCTCAGCCTTATCCCTACTGGAGACTGCAGTTTCCTCCTCCGATATCATTACTGGATATTCCCATTCCCTTAGATCACTACCACATTGTCTCCTGGTTTGATATCAAACAGATCCTTTGCAAACTCGCAGGCTCGGCCCCGGGCCTTCTCCTCGACCGGTCGGGGACGGTCGGACGCAAACCAACCCAGGCCGTGCGCACGCGAATGGGAGTCAGCAGGGAGGGGTGTTGTGTTTTTAATATTTCAGTAATATTTGAGCAGTTGAGTAGATGGTTTGATTATGTATTCTTGTTCATTTATATAATTCATTATGGTTATATGTAAAAATAACTGAATTGCATCTGTCACGATCCTACCTGGTGATATGTGCGGACTTTGCTTAAAGTAAAGAATGAAGTTAGAGTCACATTCCCGGCTCTCTTGTTTTTCTTACAATCAGTTTAATGCTTTGAAGTCATGAAACAATACCCACATCTCATGCTGTACACCTCAATGACTTTCCTCAAACTTTCCAGAGCTATGAACTTGGTCTTTTTGATAAAAAAAATAAAAGCTCTCCTTGGTTGCCCAGCTTCATATTTTACTTTCAATTCACTGACACAGGCTGGTATCTAATATATGCTCAATTAAATATTTATCTTGCACTCAATGTCCAAAATCTACTTAATCCCACTTGTGAAATGGCTTCAACACTGTTTGTAACTGGAAAACTGCATATCTTTCAGAGATTAGAACTGTTCTCATTTTAAAGTTCTCTCCCCACATCAAACTACAAGCATTGCTCAAAAAAAGTAATAATGACAACTTCAGATGTCAGAATTCAATACAGTTGACAACCTCAGTACAGGGGGCGCAAATGGCTACATGCAGTCTGGAGTGAAGAGCAATAAAGCACATTTTCAGTGCAATTACCTCCTGCCCCAATAGGAGTGTTCTCCCACTGTGTTATTTGTTCAGTGGTAAATTCTTGGATATTGCCGAAGCCCTCTCCATACTATTTCTAATTTACAATCAGAGTTGAACAATAAAGTTCAAAATTATCGAAGTACATACACCCAGTGGCCACCTTATTAGGTACACTTGTACATCTGCTCGTTAATGCAAATATCTAATCAGCCAATTATGTGGCAGCAACTCAATGCATAAAAGCAGACATGGTCAAGGGGTGCAGTTGCTGTTCAGACTAAACATCAGAACGGGGAAGAAGTGTAATCTAAATGACTGAATATAGGATGGTTGTTGGTGCCAGACAGGGTGGATTGAGTACTTCAGAAACTGCTGAAGTCCTGGGATTTTCACGCACAACAGTCTGTGGAGTTTACAGAGAATGGTGTGGAAAACAGAAAACGTCCAGTGAGCAGCAGTTTTGTGGACAACTTATTAATGAGAGAGGTCAGAGGAGAATGGTTCAAACTGACAGGAAAGTGACAGTAACTCAAATAACCATGCATTACGGCAGTGGTGTGCAGAAGAACATCTCTGAACACACAACATGTTGAACCTGGAAGTGAATGGGCTGCAGCAGCAGAAGATCACACTGGGGTCCACTCCTGTCCGCTGGGACAGGAAGCTGAGGTTGCAGTGGGCACAGGCTCACCAAAACTGGATAAACATCACCTGGTCTGACGAATCTCGATGTCTGCTGCAGTGTGCAGACGGTAGGCTCAGAACTTGGCGTGAACAACACAAATCCAAGTATCCATCTTGCCTGGTATCAACAGTTCAGGCTGGTGGTTCATTCATTGATTTGTTGATGAGAACCATTACAGTCATTCATGATTTATAAGGGCTAGACTGGTTTGTGGTTACGCAGTTGTCTGGAGAGGCCAATTCACCTTGGGAAAGTCCTTTGGCAGTGTGGACAAAAGATGGCAGCCACACTGGGTTGGTGGTCACTGGCTTGGGCTTTCCTGACCAGCCTACATCTCCATGCTACAATTGTCCATTCTGTCTCATGTGTCACTGCCCCCTTTCGGAGGGAGGAGCGCCATTCAGCCTGACCCCGGGCAATATATTCCCACGTGGCTGGCTCGAGGCCAAAGTCTTTCAGTGGAATTTTCAGGATGTATTTATATTGTTCCCTTTGGCCTCCATGGGAACACTTTCCCTTCTGTAGTTCACTGTAAAGCAGTCTCTCAGACAGCCGATGGCCTGCCGATTGAGCTACAGTTATGTCTGCCCAGCATATCAGGGACTGTATCAGCATGGAGTGGATAATGGCAGGCCTGCCTTGTTAAATACATCAGGGTCAGAGATTCTGTCTTACCACTTAATGCCAAGGAGCTCTCTGAGCTGTCTGTGTGGAAATGGTACAGTTTCTCGGCATGCCGTCGGTGCACTGTCCGTTCGCAAGAGTAAAGCAGGGTAGGAAGTACCATGGCTCTATACACATTCAGCCTCTTCTGTAGACTTACACCTCCTCTGTTCCTGTCGCCGGTGTAAAGCCTGCTGAAGGATACAATTACTTTGCGATCCTAGCGCTCACTTCATCAACAATGTCGATGTTTTGGGACAGTATGTTGCCAGGATATGTGAACCTGTTCACTGGGTTGAGTCTTTGACCATTGATCAGAGTCAGAATCAGGTTTATTATCACCGGCATGTGACATGAAGTTTGTTAACTTAGCAGCAGTAGTTCGATGTAATAAATAATCTAGCAGAGAGAAAAAAAATACAAAAAATAAAATGTGATAATAATAAAAGTAAACAAGTAAATCAATTGCATATATTGAATAGATTAAAAAACATGCAAAAACAGAAATACAGTATATTAAAAAAGTGAGGTAGTGTCCAAAGATTCAATGTCCATTTAGGAATTGGATGGCAGAGGGGAAGAAGCTGTTCCTGAATCGCTGAGTGTGTGCCTTCAGGCTTCTGTACCTCCTACCTGATGGTAACAGTGAGAAAAAGGCATGCCCTGGGTGCTGGAGGTCCTTAATAATTGACGCTGCCTTTCTGAGACACCGCTCCCTGAAGATGTCCTGGGTACTTTGTAGGCTAGTGCCCAAGATGGAACTGACTAGATTTACAACCCTCTGCAGCTTCTTTCGGTCTTGTGCAGTAGTCCCCACATACCAGACAGTGATGCAGCCTGTCAGAATGCCCTCCACAGTACAACTATAGAAGTGTTTAAGTGTATTTGTTGCCATGCCAAATCTCTTCAAACTCCTAATAAAGCATAGCCGCTGTCTTGCCTTCTTTATAACTACATCGATATATTGGGACCAGGTTAAAGCCTCAGAGATCTTGACACCGAGGAACTTGAAGCTGCTCACTCTCTCTACTTCTGATCCCTCTATGAGGATTGGTATGTGTTCCTTCATCCTACCCTTCCTGAAGTCCACAGTCAACTCTTTCGTCTTACTGACATTGAGTGCCAGGTTGTTGCTGCAGCACCACTCCACTAGTTGGCATATCTCGCTCCTGTACACCCTGTCATTTCCACCTGAGATTCTACCACAATGGTTGTATCGTCAGCAAATTTATAGATGGTATTTGAGCTATGTCTAGTCACACAGTCATGTGTATATAGAGAGCAGAGCAGTGGGCTAAGCACACACCCCTGAGGTGCACCAGTGTTGATCGTCAGCAAGTAGATGTTATCACCAATCCGCACAGACTGTAGTCTTCCGGTTAGGAAGTTGAGGATCCAATTGCAGAGGGAGGTACAGAGGCCCAGGTTCTGCAACTTCTCAATCAGGATTGTGGGAGTGATGGTATTAAATGCTGAGTGATAGTCAATGAACAGCATCCTGACGTAGGCATTTGTGTTCTCTAGGTGGTCTAGAGTCCTGTGGAGAGCCATTGAGATTGTGTCTGCTGTTGACCTATTATGGTGATAGGCAAATTGCAATGGGTCCAGGTCCTTGCTGAGGCAGGAGATCAGTCTAGTCATAACCAACCTCTCAAAGCATTTCATCACTGTAGATATGAGAGATACCGGGCAATAGTCATTAAGACAGCTCACATTATTCTCCTTAAGCACTGGTATAACTGTTGCCTTTTTGAAGCAAGTGGGAACTTCTGCCTGTGGCAGTGAGAGGTTGAAAATGTCCTTGAATACTCCCGCTAGTTGGTTGGCACAGGTTTTCAGAGCCTTACCAGGTACTCCATTGGGACCTTCCGCCTTGTGAGGGTTCACTCTCTTTAAAGACAGTCTAACATTGGCCTCTGAGATGGAGATCACAGGGTCATCAGGTGCAGCAGGGATCTTCACAGCTGTAGTTGTGTTCTCCATTTCAAAGCGTGCTTAGAAGGCACTGAGTTCAACTGGTTGTGAAGCATCGCTGTCATTCACACTAATGGGTTTTGCTTCGTAGGAAGTAATGTCTTGCAGACCCTACCAGAGTTGTCGTGCATCTGATATCACCTCCAGCCTCATTCAAAATTGTCTTTGCCCTTGAAATAGCTCTTTACAAATCATATCTGGTTTTCTGGTACAGGCCTGGGTTGCCATACTTGAATGCCACAGATCCAGCCTTCAGCGACAACGTACCTTCTGGCCAAGGCTTTTGGTTTGGGAATGTACAGTAAGTCTCTGTAGGCACACACTCATCCACATGTGATGTTTGGCTCCACATATGATTTCCCTGGAACTGGCTGATGCATTACTTCAGTCTTCTTGATGTTGAAGGCAAGGCCAAAGTTGGTACACGCATCAGAAAACTTGTCGACACAGCACTGAATACCATCTTTTGAACCAGTATTGAGGACTCAGTCATCAGCAAAATGCAAGCTTCTGATGATGCTTGTTGTAACCTTAGTTTTTGCTTGGAGCATCCTGGGGATGAACAGTTTCCCATCAGTGCCAAATCTGATGCCAAATCCTATGTCACTGTCTCTGAAGGCATCAGCCAACATGGTGGAAAACACCAGGCTGAATAGAGATGGTGCCAAGACACAGCCCTGCTTGACCCCATTTGAGACAGCATGTTTCACCATTGTCCTGAACTCTAGTTTGCATGCCATCATGGTGATGAATTTCTTTGGGCATCTGATCTTCCACAGTCCCTCTCTGCTAACAATGTCAAAGGCCTTTGTCAGATCAATGAGGCAGCAGAACAGGTCAGCGTCTTACTCTTGTCATTTCTCTTGCAGCAAGCACCATGTCGATGGTCCCACGCTCTTTCCGGAATCCACACTGGCTCTCTGGTAGGTGTCCTCGGTCCAGGTGTGACGTGAGATGACTGAGAAGCAGCCTGGCAATAGACAGCAAGGATATTTCCCGATAGTTGGCACAGAACTGTGGGTTTCCCATTCACCTATACAGGTGGATGCTGGATGAGAGTTTCAACTCCTGTGGAATTGTCTCTTGTTGCCACATGAATTAAAAGAGCTGAAGGGGCTTTTCTGTTAGCACTGCACTTCCTTTCTTGCAGGCCTCAGCTGGTATTGCCTCTGATCCAGGCGCTTTGTCACCAGAGAGCTGATGTATCTCTTCCCGGGTCTTGGCTGAGGTCGCTGATATATCCAGAGCTTCATTGACAGGTGCTTGGGGCAGGCGATCGATGGCTTCATCATTTGTAGTCAAAGGGTGATTCAGAACACTGGCGAGGTGCTCAGCCTGCCTATGAAAACTTCTCTTTGTCCATCATGCATGTACCCGTCAGCACTAAGGAGAGGGGATAATGCTAATCATCTGGGGCCATAGACTTCTTTTAGTGCAGCGTGAAAGTTCCTTCAATCATACCAATCTGCATTCACCCGGATCTAATCAGCTGTACTGATCAGACAGGGATCCTGCAACTGGCACAGTTTGTGTTGTACATTATTGAAGGCATCCTCCTTTGAGGCGGACTTAGGGTTGCTGAGCTAAACTTTATGGAGGAGATGTTTCTCAACCTGCAGTTGTTTGATGTTGACACCATTTTTCATCAAACCAGTCCTTGTGTTTTCTGGTAGCAGGCCCCAAAATCTCTGTAGCAATGTTGTAGATCAACTCTCAAGAGGGTTGACCAAGCAGTTTCCACATTCTGATTGTTCAGAGGGTGGAGTGTAAGGGGTCTTCTAGACTCACAACAAAAGACTGCTTTCTGTTGCTGCCTTTCAGCTTGGAGGTGCTCAGCCATCTCGGGACTTCCTTTCCTCGTGGGCGTCTCTTGGGCTGGATATGGATGTTCAGTTTAGAAACAATGAGACGGTGCATCTGTCTAGCACTCAGCACCGCACATGGATATTGTCACTCTGACACCCTGCCTGTCTCTCTTCCTGACGATGACATAGACAGCTAGGTGCCAGTACCTGGAGCAGGGATCCACTGTTATGGGTGGGAAGGTGGAAGACAGTCTTGGTGAGAAACAAGTAGAAGACTGTTGTTGTTGCAGCGGCCAACGCCATATTTCCTGATGGCCCCATCCCAGGAGGTGTTGTCAGAGCCTGCTCTTGTGTTGAGTCACAAGGATGATAAGCTTGTCCACTTAGGGAGTATTTCTTCATAGAACTTGTCCTTGACATCACCTGAGTGGGTCATGGTTGGACGTAAGCACTGGCAGTGGTGACAATGCTTCTTACCACACAACGGGGAGTTTCATGAGCATGAGCCGGGCACTCACACCCTTTGGAGGTCCAGCAAGCTTGCCAGCGATCTCCGTCTGCACTGTAAATCCAGCTGCAGCATCACGTTCGGAGGGGAAGGATCCCTATTCTACTCCGAAAGAATGTGTACACAAATTTTCACCCCTGCCTGCAAGCCAGATCTCAGTCAGGGCTGCAAAATCGCCGTTACATTGAGCTAACTCTCTCCACGCTGGAGCAGCTCTCCTCGGAGTCTGCCAGCATCGCCTCTGTCCAACACATTCCATGCACTGAGAGTGAGAGAGGTAGGCCATAATTTTCTCTTCGATGTATTTCGGCAACTGTGATAGAGTCTCTGCCAGCCATGGTAAACGGCCCAGGGAAAGAATGGAGCAGGCAATGTTTGGGGCACTTTTTCTAGCCCTTTACTCACACCATGGAGGTGAGCAGTGCATCCTTGAAAAGGGCTGCTCGGTCGCTCAGGTAGCTACCTGTCAGTGAATAATGACCCCTATGGCCTGAGATGCCAGCATGAAGGCTTGTGGCTACGGCTGCCAGTGTGCCCAGACCTGCTCTTTGTCACTAGCCTGTCGCCACAGGAGTTAGGCTAGCTTGGGATGGGAAGGATGGATGACAAGGATGGCTTGCACAAAGACTTATTTTAAAGTAGGGAAGAGTTGCACAGCATTGACCTCACTCTCTCACCTGAGACCGTCTGTATCCAGTGGCAAAACAGAGTCAGGCGGCTGGGGATGGAGCCAGGTGCAGTGGATGACCTTGTCATGCTCTGAGCACTCCAGAGTGCCTTGCTGGGCCCACCTCCCTGCATGCTGGGCCAAACTACCGATTACCTCCGTGCATTCTGCTGGGTCCAGTCTTCACTAGCTTGGATGGGCAAGCCCAAACTCACAAAAGGCTTAAGACCCATCAGTTACTCTCACCTGGTTTAGCCCGCTCCTTGAAGCAATGGTGTTAAGATCAGAGAGAGCAAAAAGATATTGACATGGGTCCAGGAGCATTTGAAAGGAGAATGCTTCTGGTCCACAGAAGAAGAGATTGATGAAGCTGATTTTGCTGAATGAGATGGGACAAGTGCATCAAGTTTCAGTTGGAAAACGTTCATGAGACAGAAAAAGTAGCAAAGAGGATACCTAATGGTCTATCTCCAGCCCACCCTTCCATAAATTAAGACCACTAAATCATTCAGTACTGGTCTGGTGAGACTTTGTATAGTTGCTTTAATTCAGTAGACGTGTTCAAAGACTCAACAGCCAGCTTATGGATGAGATTGTCCCCACCATAACAGACATCATCAGCAAGTGTGTACAGGACTGTATATCAGAGAAATCAGTCTGACTGTTCCCAAACCAGAAACCATGGACGAACCAGGAGATCCATTCCCTGCTAAATCCAGGATAGGGTAACGCTGACCTATACAAGAAATAGTGATATGAGCTCCTTAAGGCTATGAGCGATGGATGCCAAGAGACGACATTGATCAAAAATTGAGTTCCAGACCAGCCATCGGTTGTGGCAGGGCTTACATGGTATAATGGATTATGAAACACTGTCAGGCAGCATCACCAACAACAGCATACCTATTCCTGACCAGCTTAACGCATTGTACGTATGTTTCAAACAGGAGAATGGAACGCCATTACCGGCCCCAACAGCTATCGTTTCACCTGGACCCATAGTCACCATTGCAAACATCACGTCAGCCTTCCAGAGGACGAACCTTTGGTAAGAACCTGACCTGGAGGGTCTTCATGGCCGTCTCCTCAAATCCTATGTCGATCAGAGGTCAAGGGTATTTGCAGACATTTTTAATGTCTCCCTACTTCAATCTGAGGTTTCCACCTGCTTTGAGAAGCCAACTATCATTCTGGTACTAAAGAACGATATGGTAATGTGTCATAATGAAGATACGAAGATAGATGGAGGGGCAGGTAGTTTTGAGGAAGTAAGAGGCTACAGAAGGACTTAGACAGATTAGAAGATTGGGCAAAGAAATGGTAGATGGAATACAATGTATAGCCATGCACTTTGGTAAAAGAAATGAAAGGGTTGATTATTTTCTAAATGGAGAGAAAGCACAAAAATACTGAGCTGCAAGGGGATTTGGGAGTCCTTGTGCAGGATTCCTTAAAGCTAATTTACAGGTTGAGTCTGTGGTGAGCAAGGCAAATGCAATGTTAGCATTCATTTCAAGGGGATTAGAATATAAAAGCAAGGATGTTATGTTGAGACTTTATAAAGCACTGGTAAGGCCTCACTTGGAGTATTGTGAGAAGTTTTGGGTCTTTTATCTTAGAAAGGATGTGCTGAAACTGGAGAGGGCTCAAAGGCAGTTCATGAAACTGACTCTCACAGCTATCTGGACTATTCCTCTTCTCACCCTGTCTCTTGCAAAAACGCCATCCCCTTTTCGCAATTCCTCCGTCTCCGCCGCATCTGCTCTCAGGATGAGGCTTTTCATTCTAGGACGAGGGAGATGTCTTTCTTTTTTAAAGAAAGGGGCTTCCCTTCCTCCACTATCAACCCTGCTCTTAAACGCATCTCCCCCATTTCACGTACATCTGCTCTCACTCCATCCTCCCGCCACCCCACTAGGAATAGGGTTCCCCTGGTCCTCACCTACCACCCCACCAGCCTCCAGGTCCAACATATTATTCTCCATAACTTCCACTACCTCCAACGGAATCCCGCCACTAAGCACATCTTTCCCTCCCCCCCCCCCCCCACTTTCAGCAGGGATCGCTCCCTACGCGACTCCCTTGTCCATTCGTCCCCCCCATCCCTCCCCACTGATCTCCCTCCTGGCACTTATCCGTATAAACGGAACAAGTGCTACACATGCCCTTACACTTCCTCCCTTACCACCATTCAGGGCCCCAAACAGTCCTTCCAGGTGAGGCAACACTTCACCTGTGAGTCGACTGGGGTGATATACTGCGTCCGGTGCTCCCGATGTGGCCTTTTATATATTGGCGAGACCCGACGCAGACTGGGAGACCGCTTTGCTGAACATCTACGCTCTGTCCGCCAGAGAAAGCAGGATCTCCCAGTGGCCACACATTTTAATTCCACATCCCTTTCCCATTCTGACATGTCTATCCATGGCCTCCTCTACTGTAAAGATGAAGCCACACTCAGGTTGGAGGAACAACACCTTATATTCCATCTGGGTAGCCTCCAACCTGATGGCATGAACATCGACTTCTCTAACTTCCGCTAATGCCCCACCTCCCCCTCATACCCCATCTGTTACTTATTTTTATACATACATTCTTTCTCTCACTTTCCTTTTTCTCCCTCTGTCCCTCTGAATATACCCCTTGCCCATCCTCTGGGTACCCCCCCACTGTCTTTCTTCCCGGACCTCCTGTCCCATGATCCTCTCGTATCCCTTTTGCCAATCACCTGTCCAGCTCTTGGTTCTATCCCTCTCCCTCCTGTCTTCTCCTATCATTTTGGATCTCCCCCTCCCCCTCCAACTTTCAAATCCCTTACTCACTCTTCCTTCAGTTAGTCCTGACGAAGGGTCTCGGCCTGAAACGTCGACTGCACCTCTTCCTACAGATGCTGCCTGGCCTGCTGCATTCACCAGCAACTTTGATGTGTGTTGTCATGAAAATGATTCCAGGATTGAATGGCTTGTTATATGAAGAGCATTTGATGGCTCTAGCATGTATACACTAGAATTCAGAAGAATGAGGGGAGACCTCATTGAAAGGCCTTGATAGAGTGGAATGGGGAGAGGATGTTTCCTGTGGTGGAAGAGTCTAAGACTAGAGGACAGAGACTCAGAATAGGGTGGTGTCCTTTTAGAACATAGATGAGGAGGAATTTATTTAGTGAGAGAGTGTTGAATCTGTGGAATTCTTTGCCATAGGCAGCTGTGGAGGCCAAGTCTTTATATATATTTAAGGTAGAGGTTGATATATTCTTGATTGGTCAGGGTATGAAGGCAAAAGATTGGGGCTGAGAGGAAAATTGGATCAGCCATGATGAAATGGTGGAGCAGACTCGATGGGCCATATTGCCTAATTCTGCTCCTGTATCCCATGGTCTATGGTCTTGTGATAACTAATACTCAGTGGCTCTGACATCCACCATCATGAAGTGCTTTGAGAGGTTGGTGATAGCACACATCCACTGCAGCTTTCCAGACAACCTCAACACACTGCAATTAGTCTACCAACAAAACAGCTCTATCTCTGTGTGGCCCTACACTCCTCTCTAGATAATTTATCAGACCGCTATTCAGTGATATAGCTCGGCCTCTGACATGTCACAGTGTACATTGGCAATGACTGGATCTATGTGCAGAGGAAAGCTGGACTGTCCTGTAGAGATGGCAACCAGGTTCCAACAAAACGTTGGTGGCTCGGCCGAGACATTCTCAAAGCTGGGACCCCACAATCAACGCTAATTGGGCGTCCACTTAAACAATAACAGGATGAGAAATGCCCAAGCCAGTCAGACTAAACATACCAAGGTTTTACAGAAAACACCAGGTCTTAACAACTCTCATTATGTCACCACGGTTTGGATACGGCCCAACTGCCGAGTGAGAGACACTGAAGCAGGTCGATCGTTCACAGACTTTAATTCGAAAAAAAGGGAAAATAAAACAATAAATACCAGGCCAAACAGGGCCATTAACTAAAACTTTCAAACAGGAAACGAAGCCGACACTGCAGCCGAAGAGAATATCTAAACATTAAACAAGTACCACTAGTCTTCAGAGTCAGTTGACTTTGAAAGTCCAATGGCTCAGGGAAGGCCGAATGCAAAACAGCAGTGAAACCTTGCTATGCTCTGTCCAAGTCTCGACCGAGCACTACAACGGCAAGAATGTAGTTACATACTATCACGATTAAATAATAATTACTTGACACTCAACACCACTCTCTGCAACTGGATCTTTGATGTTCTGACCAACAGAGTACAACGAGTAAGCACAGGCCTTCCACTGTAATTATCCTCAACACAGGTGCTTCTCATGGGGCATCATCAGTCCCCTGTCCTACGCCCTGTATATTTACCACTGAGTGACCAGATATCGCTCTAATTTCATCTATGGGTTTGCAGACAATGCCACTGTAGTGGGCCATATCTCAAGTTATGATGAGCTGGAGTGCAGGAAGGAGAGAGAGAGAGAGCTTAGCGACACATTGCCATGACAATGACCTTTTCCTTCAATGTCAACAAAACCAAAGAGCTGGTTATTGACTTCAGGAAGAAGGGGCAGCGTGCATGCTCATGTTTCCAATAGTGGTACTGAGGTCAAGAAGGTTGAGAACTTCAGATCCTAGGAGTAATCATGACCAATAGCCTGTCCTGATCCAACCAAGTATTTGCCATGGCCAAGAAAGCACACAAGAGCTTCTACTTCCTCAGGAGACCGAGGACTTCGACATGTCCCTAATGACCCGTGCCAATTTTTATCAATGCACCATGGAAACTATTCGACCTGGATGTATCACGGCTTGGTATGGCAACTTGAGACTATAAGAAACTGCAGATCATGAAAACCAACCATCACTTCTTAGACCTCGTACTTCTCGCTACTTCAGTAAAGTTAGGAAGCCATTCTCTCTACTACCATTGGGCAGTAGGTACAGGAGCCTTAGATCCCACACAACCAGGTTCAGGAACAGTTAACCTACAATGAACAGGCTCCTGAACCAGCGTGGATAACTTCACTCTACACCGCATGGAACTGACTCCACGGCCGACAGGCTCACTTTCAATGACCCCACAACTCAGTATTATTTATTTATTTTTCTTATTATTTGCTCAATTTGTCTACTTTTGCACGCTGGCTGTTTGTAAGTCTTTGTTATGTATGGTTTTCATAAATTCTTTTGCATTTCCTTATTTTCCTGTAAATACCTGCAAGAAAATGAACCTCAAGGGAGTATATGATGACATACACGTTCTTTAAAGTTATTTTGAACTTTGAACATAATAAAACACTTGGGGCATTCTCTCTTCTTGCCTCTCCCATCAGACAGAAGATACAAAAGCCTGAAAGCACGTCCTACCAGGTTCAAAGACAGTTTCTACCCCACTGTTATGAGATGATTGAACGAGACTCCAGACCCTTGACCTCACAACTTACCTTGTCATGGCTGTCTTGACCTTGCTGTCTGCCTGCTGCGCACTTTCTCCGTGACTGCAAAAGTGACTTCTCCATGACAAATAGGAGGAGGAGGAGAAGATGGTGGTGTGACGCAGTGCACGCGGCCTCTCTGATGAATGATATCTGTAATCTGTCAAGTAGGGAACCGTACACAATTCTGATTCGATGGAGGCAGACGTGAGAGTACAGAGGAATATCTGGAGAAACTTCAGAAATGCCCGCTTCGCTGCCGCTGCTACTGTGTGGTAACTGGAATCTCTGGAGCAGAAGGCCCTAAATCCTCGGCTTTGCTTGTTTCAACGGCTGGGGCGAGGTCGAAGGCGCTTAGGAGGCTGTATCAGAGGGGCTGGTCGGAGGCTCAAAGTTTTCGGATGGACGGACTCGGTGTCGGCTGTGGTCGGCTGCTTCCAAGGCATCGGCAGTTGTCGGTGCCTTGGAGGTTTATGGCAGGGAGTTTCTCCCTTTTGCCACCTGCTATCAGGGACTTGGGAGTCGATCGGGACTTTGAGACTGTTTTTTACCGTGCCCATGGTCTGTTCTTTATCAAATTATGGTATTGCTTTGCACTGCTGTAAAAATACATTATAATTATGTGGTTCTGTCAGTGTTAGTCTTTGGTTTGTCCTGTTTTCTGTGATATCACTCTGGAGGAACATGGTATCATTTCTTAATGCATGTATGCATTTCCAAATGACAATAAAAGAGGACTGAGTGTTCTCATAATCTAAAAAAAAACACACACAAAATGCTGGGGAATCTCAGCAGGTCAGGCAGCATCTATGGAAACGAATAAACATGTTTCAGGCTGAAAACCATTATCAGGACCGAGAAGGAAGGGGGAAGATGCCGGAAGATAGGTGGGGGGGAGGTGAAGGAAGGTGATAGGTGAAGGCAGTTGGGTGGGAAGGGGTGAATAGCTGGAGAGGAAGAAATGTGATCAGAGAGGAGAGTGGACCATAGGAGAAGGGGAAGCCGGAGAGGACCCCTGGGGAAGTAATATGGAGGAGACAAGAAGTCAAAGGTCACTGGGGAATAGAGCAGGAGGTAGATTTGTTTACCCAGAAAGAGAAATCAATATTCATGCCTTCAGGTTGGAGGCTATGCAGACAGAATATAAGGTGTTGCTCTTCTTCCCTGGGGGTGGCCTGATCGTGACCCAAGAGGAGGCCATGTCGAACGGGAATGGGAATCGGAATTAACATGTTAATCCATCGGGAAGTTCCGGCTGTGGAGGATGGAATGGAGGTGCTTGAGGAGGCTGTCCTCCAACTTACGACGGGTCTCACCAGCGTAGAGGAGGCTGCACCAGGAGCATTGGATGCAGTAGGCGACCAGCAGGTTCGCAGGGGAAGTATCGCCTCACCTGGAAGGACTGTTTAGGGCACTGAATGGAGGCGAATGGGCAGGTGTAGCACTTAGGTTGTTTGCAGGGATAAGTGCCAGGAGGGCGATTAGTGAGGAGGGATGAACGGACAAGGGACTCATGGAAGGAGCGATCCCTGCATGTTTAATGGTAGGATCCCTCCGGAGGTGGCAGAAGTTGCAGAGGATGATGTATTGGATGCAGAAGCTCATGAGGTGATAGGTAAGAACAAGAGGAACTCTATCACTGTAAAGGTGGTGGGAAGATGGGGTGAGCGCAGATTTTCAGGAAATGGAGGAGATGCGGGTGAGGGCAACATCAATAATGGAGGGAGGGAAGCCCCGTTCTTTAAAGAAGGAGAGCACCTCTGATGTCATGGAATGTGGCAGCGGCAAAGAAACTGAGGAAAGGGAATAGGAGATCGGGTGGGAAGAGGTTTAGTCAAGCTAACCATGGGAATCAGTAGGTTTATAAAAGATGTTGGTTGACAGTTTGACTCCAGAGATGGAGACAGATTGAGAAAGGGGAGGAGGGTGTCAGAGATATACCAAGTGAACTTAAGGGCAAGTTGGAAGTTAGTTAATAAAATTGACGAGCTTAGCATGTGTGCATGAAGCAGCACCAATGCAGTTGTCAATGTAGCGGAGGAAGAGTTGGGGAGTATTACTGAGGAAGGCTTCGACGTGCACAATGAGGAGGCAGGCATATCTGGGGCCTATGCGGGTGCCCATGGCAACCCCTTGAGGCTGTAAAAGTGGGAGCAGCCGAAGGAAAATTTGTTAAGGGTAGGGATCAGTTCTGCCTGACAGAAGAGGGCAGTATGGGAGGGAAACTGGTTGGCTGTTCTGTGGAAAGAAGTGGTGAGCATTGAGGCCTTCTTAATGGGGGATAGAAGTGTAAAGGGACTGAATATCCATGGTGAAGATGAGGCAGTCAGGGCCAGGGAATTGAGGGCATGAGAAGTGTCACAGATGGAGGTGTGGGGACTGAACCAACAAGGATAGAATAGAATTGAGGAATGAGGACATGAGCTCGGTGGGGCAGGAGCAGGCAGAAACAGTAGGCCTGCTCAGACAGTCAGGTTTGTGGATCTTGGGTCGGAGTTAGAAGCAAGAAGTGCAGGGGTAAGGGAACTATGAGTTTGGTGCCAGTGGATGGGAGTCCTCCAGAGTTGATGAGGTCAGTGAGGGTGTCGGAGACAGTTTTCTGATGGTTTGGAGTGCGGACTTCCTCAAGGGGTAGGTTTGAGGAGGTGTCTGAGAGCTGCCCCCTGGCCTCAGCGAGGTGGAGGTCAGTGCACCACACTACAACAGGACCCCCTTTGTCTGCAGGTTTGATGGTGAGGTTGGAATTAGTGCGGAGAGAGTGGAGGGCAGTGCGTACAGAGGGGGTAAGGTTCGAGGAGGAGAGAGGAGTGCTCAAGTCAAGACGGTTGATGCCACATCAGCATTCTATATTCCCCATTCTGTAATTGCTTTCTCCTTGCATTTCCTCCATGTACTGATGTGCTGAATTGCTCTGTAAGGATGCAAAGCAACGTTTTTCTCATACCTTGGTACATGTGAAAAAAAATGAGCCAATTTACAAATTTTCCAGTTCATGTAGCTCAGGTCCGATTTTCTGCCATTTGCTAATTTCAGTTTCCAATTGGTCTTAGGTGAATCTTGCAAATGTTCCTGACAAGTCCTTCAAAAAGACTTGGTTTCGGTTTTGATTTTAAGATGCAGTCATTCACTACTAGGTCTATAAATGTTCCACATTTCGGATGACAAACAAGAGGAATTATGTCTCTTAGGAATTTGCCTTATTTCCACTGTGGAAGCACTGATATGGTTCTTTTTTTAATCAATGTGTGTTTGCCCTTCTATGTGTTAAAACAGTGTTTTGCAAACTTTTTTTTAGCCCAAAGTCCCCCTAAAGCTCTTTCATATTTGTCAACGTCCCCCTAAAGCACCTTCACATTTGCCAACATCCCCCGAAAGCACCTCCATACTTGCTAACACCCCTCTTAGACACAATATACTTCCCGGTGCTCCAATAGTGTAAAAACATGTCTACCATATGCTAACATGATAAAAATGATTCTGTTTTAAATTTTTGCTTGTCTTTAAACCTAGCTTACACAGCACCTGTGCGCTGTCCGCAGCTCCGATATCAATCTGATCCTTGAGCTTGATGGTTTTTAGCAAGAGTTGAAATATCTGGTTCCAGTTGTGACAGCAAAAGGCTAATTTTCGATGCGTAACAATGTCCAAGCGGTTTCTGTTTTTTGTGAGTATGTGGTTCATTGCATTGAAGCCTCTTTCAACAAGGTAGGAGAATGGAAATGCAGTGAACAGCATAGCTGACACTCAGTGTCTTCACTCATTTCATCAATACGATGAGCTGCAGAGTTATTACTCAGAGGAATTGATTTTAAAATCCTCTTACCCATTTTGAGAGCAGTGGTGAGCATTTCTGATACAGCAGGCATTATTAGTCTTTCACCAATTCTGAGATTTTCCACACTTCGATATCATTTTGGAAACACTATAAGAAACAACAAGACCATTATCAAGGTCATTTTTAGCTTTCTTGGCAAATGACTCGAATGCACAATGCTTTTCGAATGCTTCTTTCATCTTCTGAAACTGAGTAATACCATAAGTAGCCTTTTCAGGGTGTTTTTTACAGAAGTCTTTCTGCAATCTTGATGATCTCATGGCTTCATTTGACAGTACAGTATTACAAATAAACATGATGTGTTGCTAATCTGACAGGAACAGAATTAAAACCATACTGCAGGCATGTAACATTGCATTATCCCACTTCCTGTAGTTTCTGTTTCTTAGTAGGATTAGAATTCAAGGCTTCACCACCTTCAGACTCAGAGATCACGCCATACAAATTTATCCATCATTAACGGGGCTAAATTAAAATAAAAAATTAACACAAACTGGGAATGCCTATCGGATGTTGATGACGGCAGTGATTTGACAGGGATGGAATGATGGTAGCAGCAGGCAGAGGAATGGCGAGGTGAAGATGAAGACGATCACAACAGTGAAAACTACATTGACAAGGATTCAGATTGGAATCTGAGTGTTAGTCAGGATAGAGCTGGTGTTTGGAAAGCTACCCTTATACTATTCCAGTTAGCGTGATTGACCAATCATGTAAGGCCATATAATCCCCAAAAGTGGTTCTTGTCCGCACATATGAAGCCAACGTTGCTTTGAACACCTCAAGAGGAATCCTTGGGGCTGTCAGGTTCACTGTTTGGCTCTACTTCACCGTCTGGTTCCGGCCAGCACTGTATTGTCTCATGACCTGTTTTCGGTAGATCTGTAGAGAAAGTTGAAAGGGATTACTTGACTTACCAACTGTTAAATTGCATGTACTCGCTCCATGCTGCGAGTCAAGGGAGCTGTTGGGCTAACTTATGCATCCCCAATAATGTCTGTTTGGTGGGTAAGCTCGGATGAGATCGCCAAGTTTCAGGTGGCGATGTGACGACGAGTGCTCACCGCTTGCTGAGCTATAGTTCTTCCGGTGTTCCAGTGCCTCATCCTTTTTTTTTTGGAAGTGCCTGCTTCACTAATGGTCGGTCAGATCTCACACCCCAAGTTAGGGTGCTGCTTACCACTTCCTCCCAGGAATCTTGAACACCCTCCGATGACTTGTATTTCCCTTGATGCCTTTTAGAACACGTAACCATCCCCCTGGGAATCACTGTGTTTAAAGAATCTGCTTTTGAACATAGATAACTTCTGCAATAGGCAGATGTACCTCCCTCTGCAATTGGATCCTCAACTTCTTAACCAGAAGACCACAATCTGTGCGGATAGGTGATAACGTCTCCTCCTCACTGACAATCAGCACTGGTGCACCTCATGGTGTGTGCTTAGCCCACTGCTCTACTCTCTAAATACCCATGACTGTGTGGCTAGGCATAGCTCAAATACCATCTATAAATTTGCTGACGATACAACCATTGTTGGTAGAATCTCAGGTGGTGACAAGAGGGTATACAGGAGTGAGATATGCCAACTAGTGGAGTGGTGCCCCAACAACAACCTGGCACTGAACGTCAGTGAGCTGATTGTGGACTTCAGGAAGGGTAAGACGAAAGAACACATACCAATCCTCATAGAGGGATCAGAGGTGGAGAGAGTTTTAAGTTCCTCGGTGTCAAGATCTCTGAGGATCTAACCTGGTCTCAACATATCGATGTAGTTATAAAGAAGGCAAGACAGCTGCTATACTTCATTAGGAGTTTGAAAAGATTTGATATGTCGACAAACACACTCAAAAACTTCTATAGTTGTACCATGGAAGAGCATTCTGACAGGCTGCATCACTGTCTGGTATGGAGGGGCTACTGCACAGGACTGAAAGAAGCTGCAGAGGGTTGTAAATCTAGTCAGCTCCATCTTGGGTACTAGCCTACAAAGTACCCAGCATATCTTCAGGGAGCGGTGTCTCAGAAAGGCAGCATCCATTATTAAGGACCTCCAGCACCCAGGGCATGCCCTTTTCTCACTGTTACCATCAGGTAGGAGGTACAGAAGCCTAAAGGCACACACTCAGCGATTCAGGAACAGATTCTTCCCCTCTGCCATCCGATTCTTATATAGACATTGAACCCTTGGACACGACCTCACTTTTTTAATATATATTATTTCTGTTTTTGCAAAATTTTTAATCTATTCAATATACATATACTGTACTTGACTCATTTATTATTATTATTATTATTTTCTTCTTCTTTATTATGTATTGCATTGAATTGCTGCTGCTAAGTTGACAAATTTCATGACACATGCGGGTGATAATAAACCTCATATTGACCAGGCAGGACACCTGATCAGTTTCTCGAAGGATGTGCTAGTGTAAGAGCACCACCCTGTGACACAATAGCAGACATGCTTCACACTAATGAAATTGAGACAGGGAGAGATTTCCATTCATGGGAATGTAAGAGGCAGGGACAGGAGTGGGTGGCCCGGCCAAGCCTGCTCCACTATTTATCGAGGTCTACTGCCCCAGTAGCATTTCCCTGCCTATCCTTTCTAATGATCAAAAACCCACCCAACTCTTCTAAGCTGTAGATGATACAAAAGTTCAAAGTTCAAAGAAGATTTCTGTCACAGTACATATATTATATGTCGCCATTGGCTACCCTGGGAGTCATTTTCTTGCCGGCATTCACAGTAGAACAAAGAAATACAATAGAATCAATGAAAAACTACACACAGACTGACAAACAACTGATCTGCAAAAGAAGACACTGTGCAAATAAATAAATAGATAGATAGATAATACTGAGAACACGAGTTGTAGAGTCCTTGACAATTAGTCCTTAGGTCATGGAATCAGTTCATTGTTGTAGTGAGTGAAATTATTCATGCTGCTTCAGGAGTATGATGGTTGAACCAGGTAACGTAGATGTGGGACCTGAGGGTCCTGTACCTCCTTCCCGATGGTAGCCCCAGGACGAGAGCATGTCCTGGATGGTGGATGAATGATAGATGAATGGTTGAACCCATTCCTTCTACATACAATCAACACACCATTCCTCAAACAGTCTGGTAAATCTTCATAGCATCTCCTCAGTGACAAGTATATAAGGAGACCAAAAGTGTCCATAGTGCTTTGGGTGGTCACTGGTGCTCAGCAGATCTTTCCCTGGCTTACAGCAGGGTGCTGTTCATAACCAGGACATTTCACAAATCAGAAATGTGCCTATGAACGGGCAGAAGATGTCTGAAGCACTGAAGCAGCTGGAAATCCCATCCCACTGGTCTCCCAAACACTCGATTCCGTGTATATACTGTCAGTCAGACGTTCCTAAGTTATGGAGGACCTGACTGCAGTCAGGCATTTAGGTCCCTGTAGTAAAATCTGTAGCAATGTTGACCATTGTGTCTTGCTAACTGTTAGGTACACCGTAATTTCTTACAGTGTCGAGAGAACAAACAAAAGAGTAGTCGTGGTCTTCTCATACCATACTAGAGGACACAGAAATTCAATTAGCAATTAACCAAGGAAACAGCTGCTACTGCAACTAAGAAGTTTCTTGAAAAAATACAGAGGCAATTGTGTCGTACTTACTGGAAAATCAACTGAATAATTACACTGTGTGGGTAATTATATAAAAAATACAAGCAGGCATAGGAAAGCTAATCGACAGTTCTCCAGCCCATGTGCGATCCCACAATGACAACTCATGGCTGCCTCTTCGCAGTTAAACTGTAGCTGCTGCCGTAGCGAAGGACAGTGTAGCTGATGTTCTGTGGACAGTGGGTTTGCACAGGCAGAAATGAGGTGTGAGGAAACTGGGTGGGCAGATGTTAAGCAGGACGCCTAGATAATCGTGGGCATTAACAGAGAAGCCCAAACCAGCCTGCCGAACAAAAACCTCAGATTAAGCGCCCTTCCTGACTCCAGCAGATACCACCCAGGTCGAGCTCAGAGGTGATGAGATTTTCACCCGCCTGCACCTTCAGACATGGCCAGTACCAAGTCCAATGCTCAGGCCGGAGGGCCTAGACTTCGCCTGAAGTTGCAAATAATTCAACGGGAGAGACAAGGCAGAGCTGTCAGGGCAGTGCTGCAGGGCTGGAGACACTGTTGTCCTGTCGTCATTCATAGAAGACTGGAGTTCTCCCCACATACGTACACGTCTCTAGTACAACACTGACGCAGTCTGCATGGCCAGCACCAGTCCTGGACCTCACTGTGTGTCAACCAATGCTGATTCTCTTTGCTCCAGCTGCAACTACACTTGCAAAATGTTTAATTAGTTCAATAACACCAAGGAGTATTTAGAAAAAATGTTCGACTGTACTTTTTCCATAGGCGCTGCTTGACCTGCTGAGCTCCTCCAGCGCTTTGTGCGTGTTGCCTGGATTTCCAGCATCTGCAGACCTCCTCTTGTTTATTTATTGATTTGGAGATGCATGATGGAACAGGCCCTTCTGACCCAACAAGCCACACCGCCCAGCAACCCACCGATTTAATCCTTGCCTAATTACCGGACAATTTACTATGATCAATTAACCCTACTGACCGGTGTGTGGGAGGAAACCAGAGCACCCGGAGGAAATCCACGCATTCCATGGTGAGGACGTACAGACGGCATCGGAACTGAGCTCCCAGCTCTGACACCCGGAGCTGTAATAGTGTCTCACTAACCTCTACACTACTGTGGCACCACAACTGGTCTCCTTTCTTTCAGTCCGTGCTTTTGTCTTCTGTCTCGAGGAGACTCTGCAACGCGTGATGGGGATGATACCGTCAGGGCCATTTATTGTACGGTCAATTACCTTCTGGATGAATACTGCCTCACTCATCAGAAGATTCACACAGCGCAATAGAGGAGAGCAATTCTCTTCAAATCAGGCTGCATCTTCTCCCCTTCTCTTCCAGTGGAAGGAAGAGACAGGCTTGGCAATATGCTCACCAATGACACAGAATTAATAAGTCTTTCTTTAGCTATCAACAAGGGTCGTATTGTTAAAACATTCCATGTAAACCGACCAGACCATCCAAAGAACAATTAATTCCTTCTAAGTAGGCATCATATTTGAGAGCGTATGTTCATATTGAGAAGCCAGGGTGGATATCTCCCAGAGAACTTCAATCAAAACATCAAATCATGGCAATGAGTGATATGAAAACATTGGCTCCACACTAAGCTCTTAATTATGAGCTGGGGACTGGATGTAGTGTTGGATCTGTCGCTCAGCACAGTGATTAACATTCTCAGCGTGCATTACACTATGTCATTCCCCGTGCAGTTTATCTGAATCAGCCGATGGTGTAGCAAAATCCTGCAGATGCAGAAACCTGGAGTAAATTGAAAAATGTTGGAAATTCTCATCAGGAACTGTGGGGAGAGAAGCAGAGTTAATGTGTCAGGTCAAAGGCCACACGTTGGGACCCTGACATCACCTGACTGAAGGCTGCTTGATGAGGTATCCAAGTTTTGCACAAGGCAATGGTTACTGAGCTGGGCTATGGGTTTACAGCATGTTGCAGTCCTTTAGAGAGTGTGCCAGTGTGTTGGATGTAGGCTGCTGACATCCTCCTCTTTGGAAATGTATCACTGTTCCTTCTATGCCACCGGGTCTAAATCTGGGAATTTGCAATGACGCCTGGGTTTGCAAATCGGTGAGGCCAGAGTTCAAGGCCAAGTATTTGGGATCCTATCATCAGCGAGACCAGAGTTCAAAGCCTGGTATTCATGATCATTAGGGCCTATGGTCGATCCCAGGGACCAAGGCCTGAGGGTTGAATTGGACATCCGGGCGTTGAGGCCCATTGGCAGGAGCCTTGAGTCTGTGAACTTCTGCAAAGCCACTGGGGGAGTCAAAGGCCCAATGCCTGTGGGTGAGTCTGAATCCAAGTCCACTGGAGGCTGGAGGCCACAAAGTGATGTCCTGTCCTCAGATTAGAGGACTGTATATGTGCGTCAGAGGGAGGAACAGGGCTTTTTTTTTGCTCTTGCTGGTTGTGTCCAATGCATTACACTGCATGTTTCGATGTACATGTGACAAATCAGCTTGAATCTTGAATTCCCTGTCCATTCGAAGGACAACAGCAGTTCAATAAGGCCTCACCTCCTTGAGGGCAATAGGATGGGCAAGAAATGTTGGCCTAGCTAGCAACAACTAGCTCCCAGTTCTGGATGGGTCCTTTAGATGACCGAAAGGGAGCCTGACTCATTTGGCAACACACACAAAATGCTGGAGAAACTCAGCAGGCCAGGCAGCATTGATGCAAAAGAATAAACAGTCGACTAGGCTCTCTTCCAGCTGGTGGATGCAAAGGGTGAGATGCAGGGTGCTGACAAGAGATTCTGCAGACATTGGAGAGCAACACACATGAAATGCTAGAGGAACTCAGCAGGTCAGGCAGGTCAGGTCAGGGAAATAATCAGTCGAAATGTCTGACTGGAACCCTTCATCAGGACTGCAAAATTTGTTGTCTTTGACACGCTGGTTGAATCCTCGAGTTGGTGCAGTCTTTCATTGATTCTGTTATGGTTATTATTCTATGGATTTATTTAGTATGCCTGTAAGAAAATGAATCTCACAGTTGTATATGGTGACGTGTATGTACTTTAATTATTAACTCACTTTGAACTTTGATCTTTGAAAGGAAAGGGAGCAGAAGGCAGGGAAAAGCTGGCAATGGGTCTCAGCCTGAAATGTTGACTGTTTATTCATTTCCATAGTTACTACATGACCTGCTGAGTTCCTCCAGAATGTTGTGTGTGTTGCTCTGGGTTTCCAGCACCTGCAGAACCTCTTGTGTAGGTGATGGGTGAGACCAAGTGGGTGGGGGAGGGGGAGAGATGATGGGAGGAGCTGGGAGGTGATAGGTAGAAGAGGTAGAGGACTGGAAAAGAAGGACTCTGATAGGAGAGGACAGTGGAGTAAAGGGAATGAGATGGGGAACTAGGGGGAAGTCATGAGGGTAGGGGAGTTGAAGAGAAGAGTGCAGATGCTGGAATCTGGAGCCACAAGCAATCTGCTGAAGGAACCCAATGGATTGGGCAGTGTCTAGAGAAGACAATATCAAGTGAATGATAGAATTGAGGTAGACAAAGGGAGAAAATGAGAGGCAGATGGATGAGATTAATGTCCTTCCCCTCCCTGTCCTGTTTGTTCTCAATAAAGAAGCAAGCTGCCACTTAGACACCACCGCGTACAGTTTGCCAACCCAACCCGCACGGATGAACTCCTGTTCTTGTCTTCATGCCATTGCCCCTAAGGGTGGTAGCTTTGGCAAGAGGCTGTTGGAGTATTTGTCCTGCTCTCCACACACAATTCATCGCAGTCATGCTCCAGGCTCAGTGTCAACAGGGGTTGCTCGCACAGCCGAGGCCTCACACAGGACTGAGATTCAGACCCCCTGAATAGTGGCCCTTACTACAAATATTTCCCTCCTCCTTCCAGTGTTTCCAAATCAATTGGCCTTTCAAAGCAAAGGGAAAAGAGAAAACTCCAAAAGAACTCTGCATGACAGAGGATTGTGGAGGCAAAGGCATCACCTTGGGTGGAGACATGACCATCGTATTTCCCCCATGGTGAGGGCACAAAGATCATCAATGACTCAACCTGAGGCATTGCATTTGGCCCACAGATACTTCCGCCAGCAGTCTGTACGTTGTGCCAGAGCAGAGCCCGAACCAGATTTATCGTCACCGACTCACAGACATAAAGTATGCGGCTCCGCATCTGCAGATCCTTGTGTCTCAAAGTGAAGCTCGACTGTTAATGATTAATAAATAGGAGAAATGCAAATTATTTAACATTGCAACACAGTGCGGCTTTTGCTTGAGAGGAGGTGAATGCAGACCCAGAGCCATCAAACGCTCCTCATATGACAACCCTTTAACCCCAGAATCACTTTTTAGAACCTCCTTTAAGCCCTCTCCAATGCCAGCACATCTTTTCTTAGATAAGGGATCCAGAACTGCTCACAATACTCCAGATGAGGCCTCACCAGTGCCTTATAAAGCTTCAATGCCAAGAGGGCTGGCTGGTGACATAGTGGCATCAGCGCTGGCCTCCGGAGCGAAGGCTCCCAAGTTCGAATCCAAGTCGGGCCACCCCCCGAGCACACTTTCCATCCGTGCTGGGTCGAGCGTCGAGCTAGCCACTCGGCCTCATAAAAAACAAAACAAGGATCAAGTCAGGAATGTTCATGTCGTGACCCGGTTAATCCGAAAGGAGACCAATCCCGACACTACGCACCAGACAAGAATGGCTGACTGTCTGGTGCAACACGCTAGGAAGGAAATTGTTCCCTAACACAAACTTCTGTCACCTGCCCTGTCTTATTCCCCAGTAGCAGATTAAGTATCACACACTCCCTCATTGGGATCTACATACTGATTAAGGAAACTTTCCCGAATAGGTTTGACAAAATCTCTCCCTTCTAGTCCTTTTACAGCATGGGAGTCCCAGTCAATATGTGGAAAGTTAAAATCACCTGCTGTCAAAACCTTATGTTTCTTGCAACATTCTACAATCTCTTCAAATTTGTTCCTCTAAATCCTAAAAACTGTTGGGTGGTCTGTAATATACCCCCATTAATGTGGTCACATCTTTCTTATTCCCCAGTCCACTCATAAAGTCTCACTAGACGAGCTCTCCAGTTTGTCCTGATGGAACACTGCCGTGATATTTTCCCTGACTAGTAACATCACCCTCCTCCTTTAATCCTTCCCGCTCTGTCACGCCTAAAACAACAGAACTTTGGAATATTGAGCTGCCAGTCCTGCCCCTCCTGCAACTAAGACTCACTAATGGCCTCAATGCGATAATTCCAGGTGTTGATCCATGCCCGGAGCTCATCCATCTTTCCTATGCTACTTCCTGCATTGAAATATATGGAGCTCAGGACACTCGTTGTGCCATGCTAAACTTTCTGATTCCCAACTTTGTCTGAGTCTTACCAACATCTGCCTCCACAACCTCTCCACGGACTGTTCTGGCACTTTGGTTCCCAGCCCCCTGCAACTCTAGTTTAAACCCCACCGTGCAGCATTAACAAACCTTCCCACTAGGATATTGGTCCCTCTCCAGTTCAGATGCAAACCATCCCTTCTGTACCGGTCCCACCTTCCCTGGAAGAGAGCCCAATGACCCAAAAACCTTACGCCCTCCCTCCTACACCAACTCCTTAGCCGCATATTAAACCGAATAATCTTCCTCTTTCTGGGCTCACTAGCATGTGACACAGGTAGGAATCCTGAGATTACAACCCTGTGGTCCTCCCTTTTAACTTAGCACCTAACTCCCTGAGCTCCCTATATAAAACCTTGTCCCTTGTCCAACCCATGCCATTGGTACCTACATGGACCATGACTTCTGGCTGTTCACCCTCTCAGTTAAGCATGTTGAGGACTCAATCTGAGATGTCCTGGACCCTGGCACCTGGGAGGCAACATACCATCCATGAATCTCGTTCTCACTCACAGAACCTCCTGTCCGTTCCCCCAACTAATGAATCCCCTATCACCACGGCTTGCTTCTTCTACCCCTTCACAGAGCCTGACTCAGTGCCAGAGACCCGCCCACTGTGACTTTCCTCAGTTAAGTCATCCCCCCGACAGTTCATAAAGTGATATACCTGTTGTTGAGGGGATGGCCACAGGGGTACTCTGCACTGGTTCCTTAACCCCTTTCCCCTTCCTAACTGTCACCCAGTCTCCTGTGCCCTGCACCTCGGATGTAATTCTATGTCCTATCTGTCACCCCCACAGCCTCCCAAAGATCTGCAAACTTACCAGTCAACTCTGTTTTCATCCAGATCATTTACGTTTAACATAAACAGCAGAGGTCTCAGTACTGATCCCTGTGAACATCACTAATCACAGACACCCAGCTAGAATAAGTCTCTTCAATCACTACCCTCTGTATTCTATGGGCAAGCCAGTTCTGAATCCAAATGGCTAATTCACTGTGGATCCATACATCTTAATCTTCTGGGTAAGCTTCCCATGAGGGACTTTGTCAAATCTCTTACTAAAGTCCCCGTAAACAACATCCACAGCGCCACCTTCATCAGTCACCGGGTCGCTTCCTTAAAATACTCAGACAGGTTGACCCAGACAAAGCCATGCTGACCCTCCCTAGCTAGGTATAGTTTTCCAATGGCTCATAAATTGTAACATCCCGATCACTGCCACGAGACTCACCGGTCTATATTTTCCAGGATTATCCCAATTTCCATTCTTGAATAATGGAACAACATTAGCAACTCGCCTGTCCTCCATGACCTCGCCTGTGGCTATATAAACATAAAGATATTGACCAAACCCCTGGCTACCTCATCCCTTTCCTCTCTCAATAACCTGGGGATCATTCCAAAAGCCTCATGGGGCTTACCAAACTTAATGTTCTTTAACTGACCCAACACTGCCTCCTTCCTCATCTTGAAATGCTCCACACTGGTCTCCCTATCTTCCACACCCTTCTCCTTGGTAAATACTGATTCAAAGTTCTCATTTAGGACATCACCCACATCCTCTGTATAGGCACATCCTCATCTAAGAAAGATGTGCTGGCATTGGAGAAGGTCCAGAGGAAGTTCACAAGAATGGTCCCTGGAATGAAAGTGTTAAAGCTTGAGGAGCATTTGATGGCTCTGGGCCTGAACTCGCTGGAGTTTAGAAGAATGAGGGAGGACCTCATTGAAATATATTGAATATTGAAAGGCCTAGGCAGAGTAGATGTAGAGAGGATGTTTCCTATAGCAGGTAAGTCTAGGATCAGAGGCCCCAGCCTCAGAATAGAGGGACGTCCACTTAGAACAGAGATGAGGAGGAATTTCTTTAACCAGGGAGTGGTTAGACCCATGAACTTAAGACGTTTATCGACTCTGGTGCAGCTAGGAATCGCATGGACATCTCTCCAACTCAAAGATGGGGAGTTCCAACTCAGGATTTGAGAGAAAAGATCAACGTCAAGGCGCTGGATGGTTGAACTCTGGGCACCAGTCAGATCTACCTTTCCACCCAACCCCTCCGACTTCGAAGGCAACCATCATGAAGAAATGTCTTCCTATCTGGTTAATTCACCTGAACTGCCACTGGTACTTGGTCTCCCCTGGTTACCTCGACATAACCCATGGATCGATTGGTCTCTGAAGGTACTCCAAGAATGGGGACCGACGTGCCTGTCTACCTGTCTGGGTCCAGCTTAAGCTCCATCCCATTAATCCCCTCCTGTGTCAGCTAAGGATGTGGACCTGTCTGGGATTCCAGCTGAATACGCGGATCTCCTTGAGGTTTCCAGTGAAAGAGAGGCCACCAGCCTGCCCCCACACCGGCCATACGACTGTGACATAGACCTCCTTCCTGGCACTAGTCCTCTTTTCCCTCTCTCCTCCTGAAACGGTGGCCATGGAGGAATACATTAAGGAGGCATTGAGCATGGGGTTTATCCGTCCATCAACCTCGCCAGCAGGAGAGGGCTTCTTTTTCGTGAACAAGAAAGATGGCAAACTCCTTCCCTGCATCAATTATCGGCCCCTGAACAACAACACTGTGGAAAACTGCTACCCTCTTCCCTTGTAAGCGGAACAGTGCTACACATGTCCTTACACTTCCTCCCTTACCACCATTCAGGGCCCCAGACAGTCCTTCCAGGTGAGGCAACACTTCACCTGTGAGTCGACTGGGGTGATATACTGCGTCCGGTGCTCCCGATGTGGCCTTCTATATATTGGTGAGACCCGACGCAGACTGGGAGATCATTTCACTGGACAGCTACACTCTGTCCACCAGAGAAAGCAGGATCTCCCAGTGGCCACACATTTTAATTCCACATCCCATTCCCATTCTGATATGTCTATCCACGGCCTCCTCTACTGTAAAGATGAAGCCGCACTCAGGTTGGAGGAACAACACCTTATATTCCATCTGGGTAGCCTCCAACCTGATGGCATGAACATCGACTTCTCTAACTTCCACTAATGCCCCACCTCCCCCTCGTACCCCATCTGTTACTTATTTTTATGCACACATTCTTTCTCTCACTCTCCTTTTTCTCCCTCTGACCCTCTGACTATACCCCTTGCCCATCCTCTGGATTCCTCCCCTCTTGGCTCCAGCTCTTGGCTCCATCCCTCCCCCTCCTGTCTTCTCCTATCATTTTGGATCTCCCCCTCCCCCTCACACTTTCAAATCCCTTACTCACTCTTCCTTCAGTTAGTCCTGATGAAGGGTCTCAGCCCGAAACATCGACTGTACCTCTTCCTAGAGATGCTGCCTGGCCTGCTGCGTTCACCAGCAACTTTGATGTGTGTTGCTTGAATTTCCAGCATCTGCAGAATTCCTGTTGTTTGCGTTTTTAAATTTTGATGGAGTGGACACCCAGTACCTTTTCCCCAGGGCAGAAAATGCTAATACAAATGCATAATCTTAAGGTGATTCGAGGAAACTATAGGTTGGATTTCAGAGATAGGTTTTATTAGACAGAGAATGGTAACTGCCAGGGTTGGTGGTAAAGGCAGATACATCAGGGAACTTTAACAGACTCTTAGACAGGCACATGGATGAAGGAATACTGGAGGGCCATGAAGGAGGGATTGATCTTGGAGTAGTGTAAAATTTGGCACAACATCATGGGCTGAACAGCCAGGACTATACTATAGTGTTCTAAGTTCTCCGTTCTAACCACCTAATAAGTAACTGGGAGATGGGTGGATTTAATCTTCTCTACAACCTGTCTTCCTGACAGGAATGAAATGCTACTGCTTTCATATGGTGGCACGTTGATCAGATTCTGTCAGTGAGTTAATGCTGGATTATTCATCCCCATGAAGACTTGGGCTATTAGTGATTTGAAATGATTGCCCTTTCTTGTAAAGCCGGATTCGTTTATTTTTAATTCCATCTGTCACACCTGTCACTTTTCATTCTTCCTCTTGTGTGATGAATTACATCAATGAATCATTAAACTGTAGGGCTTTGTACTGACTTTCTAAGTGCCATTTTCAAAAGGTTTCTCTTCTCACTCCTTCAGATTTCAATGACACAAGTTTAATGATTATTTTATATAAAGACAGTCAACCAAATAAGTGACTTTCTCATACCTGTGTCGATAAAGTAGCTGAGAGGGATGATCTTGGAGTCAACAGCCCTGTTTACATTATCAACTCCAAGCAGTCAGTGTAACTTGGTGGCATTCACAAATAGAATTCATGTTCCAACTTCACTATCCTGACTGTTTCTTCTTCCTAGGTGGTCTCCCAGGATCAAGGATGACTTGCTTTCACTCTGGAGGTCCCGAGGTGGCTGAGGAAGTCAGTGTGGGAACTCCAGGCTCTTCGACAGGCGGGACAGCTAGTGTCAACAGGGTTGGTGAGTGGGTAGTGCATGTAGTAATACACTCCAGCCACAGAGTGCACCGGGCTTCTGGTGGTCCTAGTCTCAACACCCTCCTGAAGACACCTGCATCATGTGGCAGGCCAGGGATTTTCAGCGTTTATCGTTAATACTAGATTCTGTGTAACCTGGATGTCATTTGGGGGAGTGGAAGGCTTCTTGTGCAAGATCTGGCAAGTCAGGTCTCCCTGACGGCCACATCTCCCTGACGGCCACATCTCCCTGACGGCCACATCTCCCTGACTGGGCCACATCTCCCTGACGGCCACATCTCCCTGACCGGGCCACATCTCCCTGACGGCCACATCTCCCTGACTGGGCCACATCTCCCTGACGGCCACATCTCCCTGACGGCCACATCTCCCTGACTGGGCCACATCTCCCTGACTGGGCCACATTTCCCTGACGGCCACATCTCCCTGACTGGGCCACATCTCCCTGACGGCCACATCTCCCTGACGGCCACATCTCCCTGACTGGGCCACATCTCCCTGACGGCCACATCTCCCTGACGGCCACATCTCCCTGACTGGGCCACATCTCCCTGACTGGGCCACATCTCCCTGACGGCCACATCTCCCTGACGGCCACATCTCCCTGACTGGGCCACATCTCCCTGACGGCCACATCTCCCTGACGGCCACATCTCCCTGACTGGGCCACATCTCCCTGACGGCCACATCTCCCTGACGGCCACATCTCCCTGACTGGGCCACATCTCCCCGACGGCCACATCTCCCTGACGGCCACATCTCCCTGACTGGGCCACATCTCCCTGACGGCCACATCTCCCTGACTGGGCCACATCTCCCTGACGGCCACATCTCCCTGACTGGGCCACATCTCCCTGATGGCCACATCTCCCTGACGGCCACATCTCCCTGACTGGGCCACATCTCCCTGACGGCCACATCTCCCTGACTGGGCCACATCTCCCTGACGGCCACATCTCCCTGACTGGGCCACATCTCCCTGACGGCCACATCTCCCTGACTGGGCCACATCTCCCTGACGGCCACATCTCCCTGACGGCCACATCTCCCTGACTGGGCCACATCTCCCTGATGGCCACATCTCCCTGACGGCCACATCTCCCTGACTGGGCCACATCTCCCTGACGGCCACATCTCCCTGACTGGGCCACATCTCCCTGACGGCCACATCTCCCTGACTGGGCCACATCTCCCTGACGGCCACATCTCCCTGACTGGGCCACATCTCCCTGACGGCCACATCTCCCTGACGGCCACATCTCCCTGACTGGGCCACATCTCCCTGACGGCCACATCTCCCTGACGGCCACATCTCCCTGACTGGGCCACATCTCCCTGACGGCCACATCTCCCTGACGGCCACATCTCCCTGACTGGGCCACATCTCCCTGACGGCCACATCTCCCTGACTGGGCCACATCTCCCTGACTGGGCCACATCTCCCTGACGGCCACATCTCCCTGACTGGGCCACATCTCCCTGACGGCCACATCTCCCTGACGGCCACATCTCCCTGACTGGGCCACATCTCCCTGACGGCCACATCTCCCTGACGGCCACATCTCCCTGACTGGGCCACATCTCCCTGACTGGGCCACATCTCCCTGACGGCCACATCTCCCTGACTGGGCCACATCTCCCTGACGGCCACATCTCCCTGACTGGGCCACATCTCCCTGACGGCCACATCTCCCTGACTGGGCCACATCTCCCTGACGGCCACATCTCCCTGACTGGGCCACATCTCCCTGACGGCCACATCTCCCTGACTGGGCCACATCTCCCTGACGGCCACATCTCCCTGACTGGGCCACATCTCCCTGACGGCCACATCTCCCTGACTGGGCCACATCTCCCTGACGGCCACATCTCCCTGACTGGGCCACATCTCCCTGACTGGGCCACATCTCCCTGACGACCACATCTCCCTGACGGCCACATCTCCCTGACTGGGCCACATCTCCCTGACGGCCACATCTCCCTGACGGCCACATCTCCCTGACTGGGCCACATCTCCCTGACGGCCACATCTCCCTGACGGCCACATCTCCCTGACTGGGCCACATCTCCCTGACTGGGCCACATCTCCCTGACGGCCACATCTCCCTGACGGCCACATCTCCCTGACTGGGCCACATCTCCCTGACGGCCACATCTCCCTGACGGCCACATCTCCCTGACTGGGCCACATCTCCCTGACGGCCACATCTCCCTGACGGCCACATCTCCCTGACTGGGCCACATCTCCCCGACGGCCACATCTCCCTGACGGCCACATCTCCCTGACTGGGCCACATCTCCCTGACGGCCACATCTCCCTGACTGGGCCACATCTCCCTGACGGCCACATCTCCCTGACTGGGCCACATCTCCCTGATGGCCACATCTCCCTGACGGCCACATCTCCCTGACTGGGCCACATCTCCCTGACGGCCACATCTCCCTGACTGGGCCACATCTCCCTGACGGCCACATCTCCCTGACTGGGCCACATCTCCCTGACGGCCACATCTCCCTGACGGCCACATCTCCCTGACGGCCACATCTCCCTGACTGGGCCACATCTCCCTGACGGCCACATCTCCCTGACGGCCACATCTCCCTGACTGGGCCACATCTCCCTGACGGCCACATCTCCCTGACGGCCACATCTCCCTGACTGGGCCACATCTCCCTGACTGGGCCACATCTCCCTGACGGCCACATCTCCCTGACGGCCACATCTCCCTGACTGGGCCACATCTCCCTGACGGCCACATCTCCCTGACGGCCACATCTCCCTGACTGGGCCACATCTCCCTGACGGCCACATCTCCCTGACGGCCACATCTCCCTGACTGGGCCACATCTCCCCGACGGCCACATCTCCCTGACGGCCACATCTCCCTGACTGGGCCACATCTCCCTGACGGCCACATCTCCCTGACTGGGCCACATCTCCCTGACGGCCACATCTCCCTGACTGGGCCACATCTCCCTGATGGCCACATCTCCCTGACGGCCACATCTCCCTGACTGGGCCACATCTCCCTGACGGCCACATCTCCCTGACTGGGCCACATCTCCCTGACGGCCACATCTCCCTGACTGGGCCACATCTCCCTGACGGCCACATCTCCCTGACGGCCACATCTCCCTGACTGGGCCACATCTCCCTGATGGCCACATCTCCCTGACGGCCACATCTCCCTGACTGGGCCACATCTCCCTGACGGCCACATCTCCCTGACTGGGCCACATCTCCCTGACGGCCACATCTCCCTGACTGGGCCACATCTCCCTGACGGCCACATCTCCCTGACGGCCACATCTCCCTGACTGGGCCACATCTCCCTGACGGCCACATCTCCCTGACTGGGCCACATCTCCCTGACGGCCACATCTCCCTGACGGCCACATCTCCCTGACTGGGCCACATCTCCCTGACGGCCACATCTCCCTGACTGGGCCACATCTCCCTGACGGCCACATCTCCCTGACTGGGCCACATCTCCCTGACGGCCACATCTCCCTGACTGGGCCACATCTCCCTGACGGCCACATCTCCCTGACGGCCACATCTCCCTGACTGGGCCACATCTCCCTGACGGCCACATCTCCCTGACGGCCACATCTCCCTGACTGGGCCACATCTCCCTGACGGCCACATCTCCCTGACGGCCACATCTCCCTGACGGCCACATCTCCCTGACTGGGCCACATCTCCCTGACTGGGCCACATCTCCCTGACGGCCACATCTCCCTGACGGCCACATCTCCCTGACTGGGCCACATCTCCCTGACGGCCACATCTCCCTGACGGCCACATCTCCCTGACTGGGCCACATCTCCCTGACGGCCACATCTCCCTGACGGCCACATCTCCCTGACTGGGCCACATCTCCCTGACTGGGCCACATCTCCCTGACGGCCACATCTCCCTGACGGCCACATCTCCCTGACTGGGCCACATCTCCCTGACGGCCACATCTCCCTGACTGGGCCACATCTCCCTGACGGCCACATCTCCCTGACTGGGCCACATCTCCCTGACGGCCACATCTCCCTGACTGGGCCACATCTCCCTGACGGCCACATCTCCCTGACTGGGCCACATCTCCCTGACTGGGCCACATCTCCCTGACGGCCACATCTCCCTGACTGGGCCACATCTCCCTGACTGGGCCACATCTCCCTGACTGGGCCACATCTCCCTGACGACCACATCTCCCTGACGGCCACATCTCCCTGACGGCCACATCTCCCTGACTGGGCCACATCTCCCTGACGGCCACATCTCCCTGACTGGGCCACATCTCCCTGACGGCCACATCTCCCTGACGGCCACATCTCCCTGACTGGGCCACATCTCCCTGACGGCCACATCTCCCTGACGGCCACATCTCCCTGACTGGGCCACATCTCCCTGACGGCCACATCTCCCTGACGGCCACATCTCCCTGACTGGGCCACATCTCCCTGACTGGGCCACATCTCCCTGACGGCCACATCTCCCTGACTGGGCCACATCTCCCTGACGGCCACATCTCCCTGACTGGGCCACATCTCCCTGACTGGGCCACATCTCCCTGACGGCCACATTTCCCTGACTGGGCCACATCTCCCTGACTGGGCCACATCTCCCTGACGGCCACATCTCCCTGACTGGGCCACATCTCCCTGACTGGGCCACATCTCCCTGACGGCCACATCTCCCTGACTGGGCCACATCTCCCTGACTGGGCCACATCTCCCTGACGGCCACATCTCCCTGACTGGGCCACATCTCCCTGACGGCCACATCTCCCTGACTGGGCCACATCTCCCTGACGGCCACATCTCCCTGACTGGGCCACATCTCCCTGATGGCCACATCTCCCTGACTGGGCCACATCTCCCTGACTGGGCCACATCTCCCTGACTGGGCCACATCTCCCTGACGGCCACATCTCCCTGACGGCCACATCTCCCTGACTGGGCCACATCTCCCTGACGGCCACATCTCCCTGACGGCCACATCTCCCTGACTGGGCCACATCTCCCTGACGGCCACATCTCCCTGACTGGGCCACATCTCCCTGACTGGGCCACATCTCCCTGACGGCCACATCTCCCTGACGGCCACATCTCCCTGACTGGGCCACATCTCCCTGACGGCCACATCTCCCTGACTGGGCCACATCTCCCTGACGGCCACATCTCCCTGACTGGGCCACATCTCCCTGACGGCCACATCTCCCTGACTGGGCCACATCTCCCTGACGGCCACATCTCCCTGACTGGGCCACATCTCCCTGACTGGGCCACATCTCCCTGACGGCCACATCTCCCTGACTGGGCCACATCTCCCTGACTGGGCCACATCTCCCTGACGACCACATCTCCCTGACGGCCACATCTCCCTGACGGCCACATCTCCCTGACTGGGCCACATCTCCCTGACGGCCACATCTCCCTGACTGGGCCACATCTCCCTGACGGCCACATCTCCCTGACGGCCACATCTCCCTGACTGGGCCACATCTCCCTGACGGCCACATCTCCCTGACGGCCACATCTCCCTGACTGGGCCACATCTCCCTGACGGCCACATCTCCCTGACGGCCACATCTCCCTGACTGGGCCACATCTCCCTGACTGGGCCACATCTCCCTGACGGCCACATCTCCCTGACTGGGCCACATCTCCCTGACGGCCACATCTCCCTGACTGGGCCACATCTCCCTGACTGGGCCACATCTCCCTGACGGCCACATTTCCCTGACTGGGCCACATCTCCCTGACTGGGCCACATCTCCCTGACGGCCACATCTCCCTGACTGGGCCACATCTCCCTGACGGCCACATCTCCCTGACTGGGCCACATCTCCCTGACTGGGCCACATCTCCCTGACGGCCACATCTCCCTGACTGGGCCACATCTCCCTGACGGCCACATCTCCCTGACTGGGCCACATCTCCCTGACTGGGCCACATCTCCCTGACGGCCACATCTCCCTGACTGGGCCACATCTCCCTGACGGCCACATCTCCCTGACTGGGCCACATCTCCCTGACGGCCACATCTCCCTGACGGCCACATCTCCCTGACCGGGCCACATCTCCCTGACGGCCACATCTCCCTGACGGCTACATCTCCCTGACTGGGCCACATCTCCCTGACTGGGCCACATCTCCCTGACGGCCACATCTCCCTGACGGCCACATCTCCCTGACTGGGCCACATCTCCCTGACGGCCACATCTCCCTGACGGCCACATCTCCCTGACTGGGCCACATCTCCCTGACGGCCACATCTCCCTGACTGGGCCAAGGATCTGGGCCTGGATCTGCTCAGGACCATCTAGGAAGCAGAGAACCTCACAAATGAGTTAATCACTGAGGTGGTCACACCCAAGGTGCAGGCGTCAGATTGGTGGGTGACCACGAGGAAAAGTAAGGGGAGTAGGCAGTCCAGGGTTCCCTCATGAACAGCTATACCGTCATGGAAACTAAGGGGGCTGATGGTGAGTAGCTATAGTCAGGTTTCTGCCACTGTGACTGACTAACGCTCAGAGGGGAGGGGAGCAATCAGACAGGGTAATAGTGACAGGAGACATGTCACCACTGTTCGGGGGACAGGCAGATTCTGTACCTGCAGAACATGGTGTGTTGCTTTTTACATTCTGGGGTCAAGGATGCCTCTCAGTGCCTGAAGAAAACCTGAGAGGGACGGAACGACATAGGAGCAGAATTAGGCCATTCAGCCCATCAAATCTGCTCTGTCATTTCATCATGGCTGATCCATTTCCCTCTCAATCCCATTCTCCTGCCTTCTCCCCATAAGTTTTCATTCCCTGATTAATCATAAATCTATCAACCTCCACCTAAAGACACCAGTGACTTGGCCTCCACAGCCGCCTGTGGCAACAAATTCCACAGATTCACCACCCTCTGGCTAAAGAAATTCCTCCCTGTCTCCATTCTAAATGGAGGTCCTTCTATTGTGAGGCTGTTCCCTCTGGTCCTAAACTCTCCCTCCCCACGGGAAACATCCTCTCCACATCCACTCTATCTAGGCCTTCCACCATTCTATAAAGTTCAATGAGATTTCCCCTCTTTACCTGTGAGTAAAGACCCAGAGCTATCAATCACTCCTTATACTATAAGCCTTTCAATCCCAGAATCATTCTCGTGAGCCCCGTCTGAACCCTCTCCAATGTCAACACATCCTTTCTTAAATGAGGGGTCCAAAACTACTCACAGTACTCAAAATGAGGCCTTACCAATGAGGTCTTACCAAAATGAGGCCTAACCAGTGCCTTATAAAGCACCAGGGAGGGTGAAGAGCAGATGTTGTTATGCTTGTTTGTACATAGGACATACTTGGGGCAAGGGGTGAGTTCCTGCAAAATGAGTACAGGGATTTAAAAAGAATCAGGACTTTAATCTCCAGATTAAGACCATAAGATATAGGAGCAGAAGTAGACCATTCAGCCCATCGCATCTGCTCCACCATTCAATCATGGGCTGATCCCTGTGCTACTGCTAGTGATGTGAGAAATAGAAAGATAAGCTAGATGAATGTGTGGCCGAGCAGCTAGTGGATCACTGGGAACTCTTTTGGGGTAGATGTGATCAGAGAAGGACCAATATCCTTGCAGGCAAAGTTACCGTTGTTATGGATGAAGCAGTAGTTAGTGAGCAAGTCCAGTAATCAGGATGGACAGTAACAGTAAAGGCAGGGAAAGTACATTTATTTCAATGTGTGTGGTTTAACAGGCAAGGCAGATGACCCTATTGAAGATTGGTGCTGAAGACTGGGATGTCATGGCCATAACACAAACATCTGAGAGAGAAGGGCAGGGCTGACAGCTCAGTGCTGCGATGGGTATGACACAGGTACAGGTGGCCAAGCCTGTGTTATCTCTTTCAGGGCAGACAGATCAGCAGTACTTAGAGATGACATTATTTGGGATCTTCCCGTGAGACCATATGGGTAGAATTTAAAAGCCAACTACCAGCTCTCCTGCTGGGAAATGTTCAGACTCTGGTAAATAAAATCAATGATCTCAGAGCAAGATTGTTATGCCAGAAATACATTAAAAACTCTTGTGTTTTTTATTCTCCGGAAACATGGATGCCCCCTGTCCTTCTGGACACAGCGATAAAGCTTCATGATTCACCACCAAGTTAGGACTGCTGAGTCTTCCAAAAGCAGAGGAGGAGGAGTATGCTTTATGATTAACTCCTCCTGGTGCACAAACATGGTGATGCTGTCCCAGTCCTGCTCACAGCATCTGGAACATCTAGCGATGAAGTGTCGTCCATTCTTCTGCTGGGCCCAGCATATCGATGCAGCTACAAAGAAGACACAACAGCGGCGATATTTCATTAGGAGTTTGAGGAGATTTGGTATGTCACCAAAGACACTTACAAATTTCTGCAGATGTACCGTGGACCTGGCTGCATCACTGACTGGTTTGGGGGTCTACTGCACAGGACCAAAAGAAGCTGCAGAAAGTTGTGAACTTAGTCAGCTCCATGATGGGCACCAGCCTCCGCAGCATCCGGGACACCATACTTACTTTATTTCCCCAGAGTAGCAGGAAACACTGAGGTTCCAGGTCATATTGGGTGACCAGACGCCTCGTTGTGAGAAGATGTTAGTGTTTGACGTGGTGCTTGCAATCTTCACTTATGGCCAAAGGACTTTGGCCAATGTGGGAAGGTCTCTGGGCAGCTTCTGTTGTGACGTAGACAAAGTCACTGGAGAGAAGTTAGTGGATATAGAATACTTTATTCAAGTGAAACAAGTATAGGGGCATCATATTTGAGACACTCTTTTGGAGACAGAGGCCTGCCTGATCCAATACAACATGACATTTTTATATGCTAAAGATCAAAAGTAGCAGCAGGACAATTCTAGAGTTATAATGCATCTACAATGCTTCCTATGAATTACATATAGTTCTGAAACACCTCCTTCTTCACACCCACACTCCAGACACCCAAGATCCCCTCTGACTCTAAGCCACAGTCATGCACAGGCAGGCATCTGAAGTTCAAGTGCAGTGTTTCTTTGTTTGCAATTGACCCCAACCTGCAGCTCCACAAAGCCCAGTGCCCTGAGCTGTATTTTAAATTCAGTCCGGAGTCCACCTGCAATTCTGAAGAATGGCTGCTGTTGAAATTAATATCAGCTATATACCCTAACTCCAGAATACGCCCTAACAGCTCCCACTGTCTATTCGGGCAGCTCTCCTCTGCCTCTCTCACACACACAAAGATGCTGGTCTGGACTGCAGGAAACAAAGCCAGATTCCTGACACAACATTGCACCGCTCAAACCTTGTCCAGGCCCCATGGTTTAACACTGCACAGCACATCACAGCTGATCCTGTTCAAATCCCCATGTGGACTCAGGCCTCCAGTGGCCCCACTCCAGGAGAAAGGGTTGCAATGTCCTGGAATCTTGCACTTATTTTGTGTTGGGAGTGCGAGCATCATTCCCTAAGGGACCTGTGGGATCTGTGGGATCATAAGGGACATGTGGGTCTTGGTTTCCGGGTCAATGTTTGAGTGTGGCACAGCAGCAGAAAGTCTTCATGCTACACCTCCCCCCCCTATCCTTGCCCTCTCCCCATCTCTTTGCATGGAGCTTTCCGTTTACTGACAATTGGAGCTATAACCGTGCAAATAAAGATTAAAGGTATCTGAAAACTGTTCCCTGGAGACACCAGTAGGTGGAGTTTGTTAGGTGTGTTTAGGAAGGCTTCTTGACACAACATGTAGATAAGCCTACAAGAGGAGAGGCTGTACTTGATCTGGTGTTGGGAAATGAACCTGGTCAGGTGTTAGATCTCTCAGTGGGAGAGTAGTGTGGAAATAGTGATCACAATTCTATCTCTTTTACCATAGCATTGGGGAGAGATAGGAACAGACAAGTTAGGAAAGCGTTTAATTGGAGTAAGGGGAATTATGAGGCTATCAGGCAGGAACTTGGAAGCATAACTTGGGAACAGATGTTCTCAGGGAAATGTACGGAGAAATGTGGCAAATGTTCAGGGGATATTTGCGTGGAGTTCTGCATAGGTACGTTCCAATGAGACAGGGAAAGCAGGAACCGTAATGTATAAAGGCTGTTGTAAATCTAGTCAAGAAGAAAAAAAAGCTTATGAAAGGTTCAAAAAACTAGGTAATGATAGAGATCTTGAAGATTATAAGGCTAGCAGGAAGGAGCTTAAGAATGAAATTAGGAGAGCCAGAAGGGCCATGAGAAGGCCTTGGCAGACAGGATTCAGGAAAACCCCAAGGTGTTCTACAAGTATATGAAGAGCAAGAGGATAAGATGTGAGAGAATAGGACCTGTCAAGTGTGACAGTGAAAAAGTGTTTATGGAACCGGAGGAGATAGCAGAGGTACTTAATGAATACTTTACTTCAGTATTCACTACGGAAAAGGATCTTGGTGATTGTAGGGATGATTTACAGTGGAGTGAAAAGCTTGAGCAAGTAGATATTAAGAAAGAGGATGTGCTGAAGCTTTTGGAAAGCATCAAGTTGGATAAGTCTCCGGGACCGGATGAGATGTACCCCAGGCTACTGTAGGAGGTGAGGGAGGAGATTGCTGAGCCTCTGATGATGATCTTTGCATCATCAATGGGAATGGGGGAGGTTCTGGAGGATTGGAGCATTGCAGATGTTGTTCCCTTATTCAAGAAAGAGAGTAGAGATAGCCCAGGAAATTATAGACCAGTGAGTCTTACTTCAGTGGTTGGTAAGTTAATGGAAAAGATCCTGAGAAGCAGGATTTATGAAGATTTGGAGAGGCATAATATGGTTAGGAATAGTCAGCATGGCTTTCTCAAAGGCAAATCGTGCCTTACAAGCCTGATATAATTTTTTTTGAGGATGTGACTAAACACATTGATGAAGGTAGAGCTGTAGATGTAGTGTATATGGATTTCAGCAAGGCATTTGATAAGGTACCCCATGCAAGACTTATTGAGAAAGTAAGGAGGCATGAGATCAAAGGGGACATTGCTTTGTGGATCCAGAACTGGCTTGCCCACAGAAGGCAAAGAGTGGTTGTAGACGGGTCATATTCTGCATGGAGGCTGGTGACCAGTTGTGTGCCTCAGGGATCTGTTCTGGAACCCCTACTCTTCGTGGTTTTTATTAATGACCTGGATGAGGAACTGGAGGGGTGGGTTAGTAAATTTGCTGATGACACAAAGGTTGGAGGTGTTGTGGATAGTGTGGAGGGCTGTCAGAGGTTACAGCGGGACATTGACAGGATGCAAAACTGGGCTGAGAAGTGGCAGATGGAGTTCAACCCAGGTAAGTGTGAGGTGGTTCATTTTGGTAAGTCAAATACAGTATGATGGCAAAACATAGCATTAATGGTAAGACTCTTGGCAGTGTGGAGGATCAGAGGGACCTTTGGGTCCGAGTCCATGGGACACTCAAAGCTGCTGTGCTGGTTGACTCTGTGGTTAAGAAGGCATACGGTGCATTGGCCTCCATCAATCGTAGAATTGAATTTAGGATCCAAGAGGTAATGTTGCATCTATATAGGACCCTGGTCAGACCCCACTTGGAGTACTGTGCTCAGTTCTGGTCGCCTCACTACAAGAAGGATGTAGAAGCCATAGAAATAATGGTGCAAAGGAGATTTACAAGGATGTTGCCTGGATTGGGGAGCATGCCTTATGAGAATAGGTTGAGAGAACTCGGCCTTATCTCCTTGGAGCGATGGAGAATGAGAGGTGACTTGATAGAGGTGTATAAAATGATGAGAGGCATTGATTGTGTCGATAGTCAGAGGCTTTTTCCCAGGGCTGAAGTGGCTAATATGAGAGGGCACAGTTTTAAGGTGCTTGGAACTAGGTACAGAGAAGATCTCAGGGGTAAATTTTTTATGCAGAACATGGTGGGCGTGTGGAATGGGCTGCCGGCGATGGTGGTGGAGGCAGATACAATAGGGTCTTTTTAGAGTCTCCTGGACAGGTACATGGAGCTTAGAAAAATAGAGGGCTTTGGGTAACCCTAGGTAATTTCTACGGTAGGGACACTCGGCACAGCTTTGTGGGCCGAAGGGCCTGTATTGTGCTGTAGGTTTTCTATGTTCTATGTTTGGATAGCTACAACAGGGGTTGTACACTAATAATCAATGAAACAGGATTATAATGCTGAAAAGGGAGACGGGGTGACAGTCAGGAAGGGGAAAATGTTAAACAGCCAGTGCGGAGGACCCCTAAGGCCATCCACCTCAACAACAGGTACAGGTATGGCACTAAGGATTCTGTTGGGGAGGATGATCGAGCAGGGAGTTGGACTGCTCCCAATCAGAAATCACCCTACATTAACGAAGCTTGATCCATTCAGTTCCTGTCGTGGCCTGCTGATGATCCATTGGTCATTGCTGCCACCTGCTGGAGATACTCTGTCATTGCTGCACATGGGGTTCCCAATCCTTTTTTATGCCATGGACCCATGCTATTTACCAAAGCGTGCATGGACACCAGGTTGGGAACTCCTTGCCTGATACCTAAAAAAGTGGGTAAGACTGACGCTTCACTCTCCACTTGATGTCGCAAGGCCACAGCTCAGCTGTCAGAAAATTGTTCCTATTGAATGCGGACAGATGCAGTGACATGCACCAAACCCTTAGCACTCATCGTCCACCTGAAACATTCACTCCCTCCTCCAACTCTGTTATCAGCAGCAGTACTTCATTAGAAGATTCAGGAGGTTTGGTATATTAACAAGTACTCCTGCAAATTTCTATAGCATTAAGGTGTTGGAGCTGGAAATTGGGTGAACTCCGGATCATTTGGTGATAGACAGGCCACACATAGAAGCGGTTTTACTCACAGTGCTGGACAAGGGAGACGGGGTGACAGTCAGGAAGGGGAAAATGTTAAACAGCCAGTGCGGAGGACCCCTAAGGCCATCCACCTCAACAACAGGTACAGGTATGGCACTAAGGATTCTGTTGGGGAGGATGATCGAGCAGGGAGTTGGACTGCTCCCAATCAGAGCACGGGAGCACGATGGCCACAGTTAGTGAAGTTAGACTGACCCCAGGGACACAGGTACTGAAGTTAGAATGGCTCCAGAGACACAGTAAAGTTAGAATGGGCCCAGGGACACAGTTAGTGAGGTTAGAATGGGCCCAGGGACAGAGTTAGTGAGGTTAGAATGGGCCCAGGGGCAAAGTTAGTGAGGTTAGAATGAGCCCAGGGACACAGTTAGTGAGGTTAGACTGGGCCCAAGGACACAGTCAGTGAAGTTAGAATGGGCCCAGGGACACAGTTAGTGAGGTTAGACTGGGCCCGGGGCAGAGTTAGTGAGGTTAGACTGGGCCCGGGGCAGAGTTAGTGAGGTTAGAATGGGCCCAGGGACACAGTTAGTGAGGTTAGAATGGGCCCAGGGACACACTTAGTGAGGTTAGACTGGACCCAGGGGCAGAGTTAGTGAAGTTAGAATGGGCCCGGGGACACACTGAAGTGAGAATGGCTCCATGGGCAGTTAGTGAAGCTGGAATGGATCCAGGGACACAGTTAGTGAAGTTACGTTGGTTGTAGGTACAGTGCTTCACTGTGTGTGTGATATGAGTGGATTCTGGGAGACCTCAAGCTTCCTGGATAAGCACATCTGCAACTGGTGTATCGAGCTGCAACTCCTCAGAGAATGTGTTCAGGAAGTGGAGTTGCTACTCAGTGCCCTCTGCTTATACAAGAGACTATGGAATTGTTGGATAGGAACTACAGCAAAGTAGTCACCCCCAGGTTGCAAGAGGCAGGTAACTGGGTGACTGTCAGAAGGAAGGGTATAGGGCAGCCAATGCAGAGTGTGCCTGTGGCAGTTCCGCTCAATAGTAAGTATACCGTTTTGCATACTGTCGAGGGGGACGGCCAAACGGGAACCGGGGGTGGGGGGCGGGGGGCGCGGTGCATAGCAACTGAATCTCTGGCACTTGATTCTGGCACTGAGAATTGAAGAGAAAGGAGATGAAGAGGACTGCAGTAGTGATATGAGATTGTATGGACATGATCCGGATGATGGAATTGATGGCTTTGTGGCCAAATTTGCAAACAATATAAAGACAGGTAAAAGGGCAGGTAATGTTGAGGAAGCAGAGAGGCTACAGAAGGACTTACAGATTAGGAGAATGGACATAAAATGGACGTAGAAGTAAAAGCATAGACTATTTTCTAAATAGAGAAAAAATTCAATAAGCTAAGATGCAAAGGGACTTGAGAGTCCTTGTGCAGGATTGTCTAAAGGTTAATATGCAGGTTGAGCTGGTGGTGAGGAAAGAAAATGCTATGTTAGCATTCATTTCATCGGGACTAGAACATGAAAACAAGGATATAATGTTGAGGCTTTATTAGGTACTGGTGAGGCCTCACTTGTCAGCAGTTTTGGCCCTTTATCTAAGAAAGGATCTGCTGACAGTGGAGAAGGTACAAAGGACACTCACGAAAATGATTCTGCGATTGAAGGACATATCATATGAGGTGCATTAGATGGCTCTAGGCCTCTACTCGCTGGAATTCAGAAGAATTCATTGAAACCTGTCATATATTGAAAGGCTTCAGTACAGTGGATGTGGAGAGGATGTTTCCTATGATGGTGGAGTCTAAGACCAGAGGACACAGCCTCAGAATAGAGGTACAGATGTCCATGTAAAATGGAGATGAGGATGAATTTCTGGAGCCAGAGAGCAGCGAATCTGCAGAATCTGTTGCCACTGGTGGCGGTTAAGGCCAAGTCATTGGGTATATTTAAGACAGAAGTAGATAATTTCTTTATTAGTCAGGAGATGAAGGGACGTGGGGAGAAGGCGGGAGATTGGGGCTGAGAGGGAAATGGAGAAGCCATGATGAAATGGCGGAACAGACTTGATGGCAAATGGCAGAATTCTCTTCCTATGTCTTATGGTCTTATGGAAAGTTACAGTGGTCAGTTTTCTGGCACTGAGTGTGGCTCTGTGACTCAGAAGGGAAGGGAGGAGAAGGGGCGAACTGTGGTGATAAGGGACAGAAAGGAGGTTCTGTGGACGAGAACAAGATTCCTGGATCATTTGTTGCCTTCCTGGTGCCTAGGTCCAGGACATCTCCAATCGAGTCCTCAGCATTCTTAAGTGGGAGGGTGGGCAGCCAGAGGTCATGATCCACATAGGTACTAATGACATAGATAGGAAGAGTGACGAGTTTTGCAAAGTGAGTTCAGGGAGTTAGGTGCTAAGTTAAAGAGCAGGACCTCCAGGGTGTGATCTCAGGATTGCTTCCTGTGCCACGTGCTAGTTGGTGCAGGAGAGAGCACGTCAGATTTTTGAATGATTGGACTCTCTTCCAGGGAAGATGGGACCCATACAGAAGAAACAATTTTCACCTGAGCTGGAGGAGGCCTAAAATTCTCGTGGGAAGGTTTGCCAGTCCAGCATGGGAGGTGTGGGTGGGGGGGAGGGGTAAGTTTGAACTAGAGTTGCAGGGGGATGGGAACCAGAGTGTCAGACCAGACAATGGAGAGGTCGTGGAGACAGATGTTAAGAGCTCCAGCAACGTCAGGAATCAGAAGACGAAGCACAGTGTGACTAATATCCTGAGTTGTGTATATTTCAATGCAAGAAGTATTGAGGAAAGACAGATGAGCTCAGGGCATGGATCAACACATGAAGTTATGATATTGTAGCCATTAGTGAGACTTGGCTGCAGGAGGGGCAGGATTGGCAGCTCATTGTTCCAGGGTTCCATTGTTTTAGACACAACAGAGTGGGAGGGATTAAAGGAAGAAGAGTGGTATTACTTGTAATATATGGATCTATTACTTTTAGATCAATGACCAACCCCTTAGCGCTACATGTTGATCTGTTGCCTACACATGCACTGTTGTCAATGTATCCACATTGCTCTCTCTCGCTCTCTCTCCCTACCTGCAATGTGAAAACACCAGTCAAAGCCATCTCCCACAAGCGAGCTTTTATTTGAATTGAATTGACTTTATTACTGACATCCTTCTCATACATGAAGAGTAAAAATCTTTACGTTACGTTTCTGTCAAAATATACAATGTGCAATTTATAATGAATAGTATGTTCAACAGGACAATCAATATAACATAGAAATACAGTTGTGTCAGCATGAATTAATCACTCTGGTGGCCTGGTGGAAGAAGCTGTCCTGGAGCCTGTTGATCCTGGCTTTTATGCTGCGGTACAATTTCCTGGATGGTATCAGCTGGAACAGTTTGTGGTTGGGTTGACTCAGGTCTCCAATGATCCTTCGGGCCCTTTTAACATACCTGTCCTTATAAATATCCTGAATAGTGGGAAGTTCACATCTACAGATGCGCTGGGCTGTCCGCACCACTCTCTGCAGAGTTCCACGATTGAGGGAAGCACAGTTCCTGTATCAGGCAGTGATGAAGCCAGTCAGGATGCTCTCAATTGTGCCCCTGTAGAAAGTTATTAGGATCTGGGGGCTCATACCAAACTTCTTCAACCATCTGAGGTAAAAGAAGCGCTGTTGTGCGTTTTTGACCACACAGCCGGTATGTACAGAATACGAGAGATCCTCAGTGATGTGGATGCCGAGGAACTTAAAGCTGTTTACCCTCTCAGCCCCAGATCCATTGATGTCAATAGGGGTTAGCCTGTCTCCATTCCTCCTGTAATCCACAACCAGCTCTTTTGTTTTTGCGACATTGAGGGAGAGGTGGTTCTCTTGACAACACTGGTCAGGGTGATAACTTCTTCTCTGTAGGCTGCCTCGTTATTATTTGAGATTAGGCCAATCAATGTAGTATCATCTGCAAATTTAATTAGAGGATTGTAGCTAATGGGTGGCGACACAGTCATGGATATTCAGAAAGTAAAGAAGGGGACTTTAATTGATATGCAGTTGCGCACAGACACAATAAATTGGTGACAAGTACGTACCTGAAGGTCAGAAAATATCAACAATTGCACCAACAGTTACAGGACAAAACAGCACGAGAAGGCCATCACAAACACTAATGAGTGAGTACAGTGCATAGTAACATTGAAAGATGCGCTGAATTTAAGTGAAAATAGCATGGCAATGGCTTCAATCGGGAAGGTTGACAAATTTGGTAGCGCTAATGAAGAGTGGGAGTCGTATATTGAGGGAACGGAACTGTGTTGTAACGTGAACAACATGGAGGAGCAAAAGAAAGCCCCTCCACTTCTTAGCTTAATGTGTGCAAGGACGCAACCTAATAACCCCTGAAAAGCCAGCAAGATGTTCGATGAAATTGTTAAAATTTTACAGAATCACTTGAGCCCTAAACTGCTGGTAATAGCTGAGAGATTTATATTTTACAAAAGGAACTGGTCAAAAGATGAAAGCCTTTCTGAATACGTTGCAGAACTGTGCAACCTTTCCCAGTACTGTGACTTTAGAGATTTGCCTTTCTGATGCATTAAGGGACAGGCTTGTACGTGGCAAAACATTCAAAAGAGGCTATTATCCAAAAGAGACCTAACCTTAGAACTGGCATTGACCATTGGAGACTGCAGCAAATGATACAGCAGAACTACAGAAAGAGGGGTTAGAATGTGAAATGCACTAAATGGCCCTGAATGGTGCAAAAAGCCAAAGATATTACCTATGTGACAAAACTTCCCATGATGCAAATGACTGTTGGTTCAAAGAAAAATCTGCAGAAAGTGTCACAGACAAGGTCACATAGAGAGAATGTGTAAGATAGACAAAAAACACAACCAAGTGAAAAGTCTCAAACACAAAACTAAGCAAATGCATAAAACTACCAAATGTAAAAGAGAATTAGACAACATAGAGTCTGACAAAGGTGAACTGTCATGCATAGAACTGCATAGTATTACTGAAGCAGATCACAATATAATATGGATCACAACAGATGTGTCTGGTGTAAAAATGAAAATGGAGCTGGATACAGAGCCTGCTTTGTCCATCATTCCAGAGGCTGGCTTAAACAGACTGTTTTCTAAGACACCATTAGAGAAGATCTCAGTGATGCTAAAGACCTATAGAGGCAAAAAGGTGTCCCCCAAAGCCAAACTGAAAGTGAAGGTGACATATGGAGGCCAAACACAACAGTAAGATCTTTTCTATAGATGCTGCCTAGCCTGCTAAGTTCCTCCAGCATTTTGTATGTGTTGCTTGGATTTCCAGCTTCGGCAGATTTTCTCTTGTGTGAGTTAGGGCTTTATGTATTGAAAAGCGGAGGGCCAGCACTTTTCGGATGTGATTGATTGAGAAAAATCCAACTAGATTAGCATTCAATCAAAGCTCTCAAAGTGACATCAACAGGCAACGGCAGCCCAAATGGTGGCACTAACCAGAGACTGGCAAGGCTGCATAACGTTAATGAGAAGGTGTTCAAAAAGGAGATTGGTAAACTCAAAGGCATGAAGGCCAGAATAGAACTGGATGAAACAGCAACACCAAGATTCCTTAAAGTGTGTCCAGTGTCTTATGTACTACATCCTAAAATGGATGCTGAACTTCAGAGCTTGGAGGCATCTGGAATTCTCTCCAAGGTTGAGAGGAGCCCATTGTCCTAGTGAGCAAGAAAGGGAAGGCCGGAGCCGTTCGCATATGTGGGGATTTCAAGGTGAGCATGAACCCAGTGCTGAGTACTGTGCATATCCCTGTCACGAATAGAAAACATTTTTGTATCTTTGGCAGGTGGGGAGAGGTTTTCAAAGATTGATTTGTCACAAGCCTATCTGCAAATGGAGATTGAGGAGTCAAGCAGGAAGTTCCTCATGATCAACACTCACAACGGACTGTTCCAGTATAATTGTCTCATCTTTGACGTCACATCAGCTCCAGCAATTTGGCAAAGAGCAATGAATGAAGTGCTCCAAGATATCCCAGGAACACAATGTTACCTTGATGACATTGTTAAAGTATGTTGAAAATAAAAGAGAAATGAGAGTGGACATAGAACTGCTAGAAAATGAGGCAGGACAAATATTAATGAGGGACAAGGAAATGGCTGATTAACTAAATGAGTATTTTGCATCAGTCTTCTCTGTGGAAGACATCAGCAATATGCCTGATGTTGTAGTGTGTGAAGGAAGAGAAGTGGGTGCAGTTTCTGTTACAAGAGAGAAGGTGCTCAAAAAGCTGAAAGACCCAAAGGTACATAAGTCACCCGGACTAGAGGAACTGAACTCTAGGGTTCTGAAAGAGGTAGCAATAGAGATTGTGCTAGCATTAGAAATGATATTTCAAAAATCATTGGACTCTGGCATGGTGCCAAAGGACTGGAATATTGCAAATGTTACTCCACTCTTTAATAAAGGAGTAAGGCAGCAGAAAGGAAATTATAGACCAGTTAGTCTGACCTCAGTGGTTGGGAAGATGTCAGAATCAATTGTTAAGGATGAGGTGATGGAGTACTTGGTGACACAGGACAAGATGGTACAAACTCAGCATGGTTTCCTTCAGGGAAAATCCTGCCTGACGAACCTGTTGGAATTTTTTTTAGGAGATTACATGTAGGATAGATAAGGAGGATACAGTGGATGTTCTACCATTTGGACTTTCAGAAGGCCTTTGACAAGGTGCCATGAATGAGGCTGCTTACATATATAGATATACTGCAAAATAATATTTAACAAAATGAAGTATCAAAAAAGGATATAGCTAAGATGCAAAACAATCTAATAAAAATCTGGCATTTGGATAAGGAAAATAAGGATGGATTTAAACCATTTATTCTACAGAAACTCAAAAATACAAAGTTGTGTTGAATATTATCCCAAAATGCCCAGTTGTAGTTTTCCAGTGACAGGACTTTATTTCTAGGTTATTATTTTAAATATATCGTTATACTTGTGATTATATCATTTTTCTTTACTTTCACTTATTATTGAATTCACTGGAATATTAGTCAAAAAACCTAAACCCACATATAAATGATATGACTATAAGCATCAGCAATCAAAAAAAATGAACTGAATGTAGATTTTATGTTATGTGTTTAAATTATTGCATTACCTGGAATAGAAAATTGTTTTTATACACTTCTATCTTACTAAACTGTGGCAAACCATGCTTATTATGTGTTATGAATTTTCTTTATTTTAAATCTTCTCACAGCCCCGATGATCCCATGACTTCAGTCTCTGAGGCTGATGTGAAAGAACCCACGAAAAGCATCCGGGCCAGAGCAGCATCTGGCCAAGTACTAAAACCCCTTGCTCATCAACTGGCTGGAGTGTTCACTAAAACTGGGGGAGATGGTCCACTGTTCCATCAGACCCAACATCAGGGGAGGGGGTTGGGTAAGGCATTGTTTAGTTTGAGGCAAGTCAGTGTTGTTGAAACTTTGGTGAGGAGAGACGCCGCAGGTACAGAGAGTGATTGCACTATCCGACCCTGAAGTTGAAAGGAAAGTTAAGGCTGATTTATACTTCTGCGTAGTAGCCTACGCAAGTGGCCTACGCCGTTGTGAGCATTTATACTTGTGCATTGGTGTGTCTGGGTTGCTCTGCAATTCACCACCAAAACGCTAGTTGGCGGTGGGGTTTCTATGCCACTGTGTTGAGTTTCTTTGTGTTGAAACTCAACACGAAGAAACTCAAACTTCAAGCAATGGCGACTGAAACTGAAGGAGGGTGAATTTTCTGTGCTTGTCCGGCCACTGAGAGACACGGACGAGGAAATGCATTTCAAATATTTTCAGGTGTCGGCAGGTAGATTTGACGATTTGCTTCATCATCTCCAACCACTTATTTCGCATCAGTGTACGCACAGTATACTCAGAGACTGGCAATCACCATTCGAGTTTTAGCTTCAGGTGGAAGTCAACAGGCTGTAGCAGCTGGCTACAAACTGGCATCAAGCACGGGGTCCTCCATGATTTCGGAGGTCTGTAAAGCTTTATGGAAAGTATTGCAGCCAGAGTTCCTTCCCTGCCCTTCAGTCGCCCAATGGGAAGCTATTGCAGCGTAGGAGGAAATGCGATGCTACCAAGCGGACCAATCACAGTTGTTGCGGTCTGCGTCGCCGTGACACGTAGTTACATTTTTGGGGAGGTGCGTGTCAGGTTACGGCGTTGGGTACGTGGCTACACTGTACCTACGGCATCGATTTGACGCAGAAGTATAAATTGGCCTTTACTGTCCAGCCAACTTCAGAGAATGAAGGAGAATGACAATCCAGTATGACGCCAGAGATGTGAGAAAGTCCACCGTCCATCTGATCCACAGGTGCGAGGAGAGCTACTGTGTTGTCTGAGGGAAACCAGATTGATTGTTGAGCCCGACCCCAAACGGGGAAAATCATCGTATCGAGAATCGACGAGGAGTGGGGTGTTCCATTCCTTTCATCATTATTGTCTGTTGGAGAGTTGTGGTAACTTTCAGAACTGGGCGGATCTCTTCAGGAACTCGCTGTTCCCAGTTTGTTGGACAGCCATCGGGAACGAGAGGAGGAGAAACCCGAGACCAGCAACCATCTCGCAAAAGAAGGGGCAGATGGCAAGGTGAGTGCTGGGAGACCTTGCTGGGAGAAGGGAGTCAATAAGCAGTGATGTGGACGTGTGTGTGTGTGTGTGTGTGTGTGTTTGTGTGGGTCTGTGTCTGCTACTAAGAGACTGGTAAATGGTTTATTATTGTCAAATACAGTGAAAAAGCTTTTGTTTGCATCTGGCCCAGACACTTCATTCCATACAGAAATGTATAGAGTACAAATAGGGAAAAATAAAAAACATAATGTTACCATTACAGAGAAAGTTGAGTCAGTGGTGAGGCAATGTTATCATTCATTTTGATAGGACTGGAATAAAGAAGTAAGGAAGTAATGCTGATATTTTTTAAGCCATTGGTCAGGCTGCATGTGGAGTATTGTGAGTAGTTTTGGGCTTCTTATCTAAGAAAGGATTTGCTGACGTCGGAGAGAGTCCGGAGGAGGTTCACAAGAATGATCCCGGAATGAGAGGGCTGACGTATCAGGAGAGTGTGACTGACCTGGGTCTGTACTCCCTGGGGTTTAGAAGAATGAGGGTGATCATGTTGAAATCTTGGCATTGCAAAGCTTAAAGGGTGGACGTGGAGTGAATGTTTCCCATGGTGGGGAGTCCAGAACCAGAGGGCACAGGCTCAGAATAAAAGGACGTTCCTTTAAAGCAGAGATGAGGAAGAGTTTCTTTATGCAGAGGTTGATGAATCTGTGAAATTCAGTGCTGCAGACAACTGTTGACGCCAAATCATCGGGTATATTTAAAGCGGAGAATGAGGAAAAGGCAGGAGAATGAGATTGAGATGGATAAAATATCAGCCATGATGGAATGGTGGAGCGGACTGGATGAGCCAAATGATCCAATTCTGCTCCGATGTCTTTTGGTTGTATAGTATGTGCTACTCAACATGTAAGTATAGATTGTGTATAGATTGTGCTACTCAACACGTCAGTATAGATTGTGTATAGATTGTGCTACTCAACACGTCAGTATAGATTGTGTATAGATTGTGCTACTCACCACATCAGTATAGATTGTGTATAGTATGTGCTACTCAACACGTCAGTATAGATTTTGTATAGATTGTGCTACTCAACACGTCAGTATATATTGTGTATAGATTGTGCTACTCAACACGTCAGTATAGATTGTGTATAGCAGCGGTCCCCAACTACCGGGCCGCAGAGCATGCGCTACCGGGCCGCGAGGAAGCGATATGATTTGGTCAGCTGCACCTTTCCTCATTCTCTGTCACGGCCACTGATCAGCCATTACGCACGCGAGGTCGTGACCCGCGCGTCATCCGTGTCAGGGCGGGAAGGCGATCAACTCCTCGAGCTTGCAAATGACAACGGGCTGAAAAGTATGTTTGTTTATCTGGTTGTAGCTCCATGGAAGCTTGTATGGCCTGACATAGACTGGCATTTGTTAGAGGTAAAAAGAAAAGAAAGATATAAAACAGATTTGGTAAATGCATTTAACTGTCATGTGATGGAAAAGTATAGTGATTATACTCACATTTATATGGATGGTGCGAAGGAACCTGAAACAGGAGTGACAGGGTTTGGGGTGGTAATACCAGCAAAAGAAATTGGAATCAGCAGAAGAACATCTAATAAGTTAGGGGTGTTTACAGTGGAGATGCTGGCAGTGTTGGTTGCATTGCAATGGGTGCAGAAAGCCAGACAAGCCAAAGCATTGATATGTTCAGATTCATCCTCAGTTCTAGCAAGTTTAAGGTCTTTTCACACAAACAGTCGGCAAGATGTACTTTATGAAGTCCTTCAGTTAGTTACAAGAATTGCAAATCAGGGAGGTCAGGTAAAATTTCTATGGGTTCCAGCACATGTAGGGGTGAAGGGGAATGAGAGGGTGGATGAGTTGGCGAAGAGGGCGTTAAAGAAAGAAAATGTGGAAATGCACATTAGTATCAGTAAAGCAGAGGTTAAGTGTGTAATCTGGGAAAAAGTCAACCGAATGTGGCAAGAAAGATGGGACAGGGAGGGGAAAGGGAGGCATTTATATCAAATACAAAAGAGTGTTGCAGTTACTAGGGTAGGTAATGGAAACAGAAGAGAGGAAATTGTGTGGACTAGGTTAAGGCTGGGGCATTGTGCATTAAACAAAACATTGAAAATGATAGGGAAACACCAGACAGGATTGTGTAAGGGACGTCAGGAAGAGGAGTCAGTAGAACATGTAGTTTTGTGTTGTAGGAAGTATGGGAGACAGAGGGAGATGATGAGAAATAAATTAAGGGAGTTGGGGATGCAGGAATTCACATTAAAAGGGTTGCTGGGCATGGGTGAGAGAGCACAAGTCTGGGTATTTTTAGCGTTTTTAAGGGGTACAGGGGTTTTTTATAGAATATGACGAATAAACAGGAATAGGATACTAGGATGGTCAAAGATGGGAGGGTGAAGTGTAGGTTTGTTTGTGTGTCTGTGTGTGTGTGTGTGTGTGTGCGCGATTGGGTGAAGGGATTTAGAATGTATGTCTAGTGCACATTCTGGAGCAGAGGGTGGTGGTAATGCACCATTAAGCTGGATGCCAACCGCCGTAAAACAAGATACAGACAGACAGAAAAGTATGTTTGACATAACATCTCTGTCGGGATTTTGGATCAAAGTCAAGGCTAAATATCCTGAGATAGCCACGAAAGCACTGAAAACGTTGCTTCCATTTCCAACATTTTTCTGCGAAGCGGAGTTTTCTGCAATGAAAACTAAACTGCGGAATAGACTGGACATAAGGAACCCCCTTCGAGTATCGCTGTCTCCCATCACCCCTCAATAGGACCGTCTTGTTGCAGGGAAACAAGCCCAGGGCTCCCACTGATTCAGCGATATTGGTGTGTTGCAATGATTTTATATGTTCATACGGGGAAAATATGTGCTGTGCGTTTAATATCCAAATATTACTTAAAATGTTATGATGCTATTGACTTATAAGTGACCTATACAACCATATAACAATTACAGCACGGAAACAGGCCACCTCTCCCCTTCTAGTCCGTGCCGAACGCTACTCTCACCTAGTCTCACTGACCTGCACTCAGCCCATAACCCTCCATTCCTTTCCTGTCCATATACCTATCCATTTTTTCTTTAAATGATCATATCGAACTTGCTTCTGCCACTTCTACTGGAAGTTCGTTCAACACTTCAAGCTCCCCTGCTAATTGACTTATCATTATATCCATGCGAGGAAAATATGCGCTCTGTGTTTAATATTAAATTCGTTAGATAAACCTTTTTAGAAACAAAATTGAGTGTATTACCCATTTACCACCTATATTCCGGTAGTGATTAACACCCACCCCCACGAACAGAATCGCCAAAAAGTATTTGCTTGGCGGGGGGGGGATCGGCAGGTCACGACGCGCATGCGCATTGGTGCCCGCGCAAGGCTTCATGGTCATTGTAGTCTTTTGGGTAAACAATGCACTTGACTTCTACTCTTGTTCGTTGGCAACCCTACCCCCGCCCCCCCCCCCCCCCCCCCCGTCGGCCGGTCGCAAGAATATTGTCAATATTAAACCGGTCCGCAGTGCAAAAAAGGTTGGGGACCCCTGGTGTATAGTATGTGCTACTCAACATGTCAGTATAGATTGTGTATAGGTTGTGCTACTCAACACGTAAATATAGATTGTGTATAGATTTTGCTACTCCACACGTCGGTATAGATTGTGCATAGTACGTGCTACTCAACACGTCGGTATAGATTGTGTATGGTACGTGCTACTCCACACGTCGGTATAGATTGTGCATAGTATATGCTACTCAACACGTCGGTATAGATTGTGTATAGTATGTGCTACTCAACACGTCGGTATAGATTGTGCATACTACATGCTACTCAACACGTCGGTATAGATTGTGTATAGTACGTGCTACTCAACACGTCGGTATAGATTGTGTATGGTACGTGCTACTCAACACGTCGGTATAGATTGTGCATAGTACATGCTACTCACACGTCGGTATAGATTGTGTATAGTACGTGCTACTCACCACGTCGGTATAGATTGTGCATAGTACATGCTACTCAACACGTCGGTATAGATTGTGTATAGTACGTGCTACTCACCACGTCGGTATAGATTGCGCATAGTACGTGCTCCTCAACACGTCGGTATAGATTGTGTATGGTACATGCTACTCAACACATCGGTATAGATTGCGTATGGTACATGCTACTCAACATGTCAGTACATCATGCAGTGTCCGAATTTGTAATTACTTACAACCCACTTTTACCCTGTACTCTGCACGCCTTTTTGCAAAGCTGTGCTTCTGATAGCTTGCATTGTCAGTGCAAAGTTTAACAGAGCAAGTTGGGTGGTTTGATGTTAATTTCTTTCCAGTTTGTTAAAGGATAATTACTTTCTGCTGATCATTTGCTGACATGAGACATTTGCAGTCATTATGTCTCTGAGAGATGGTTTTGCAATTCACACTCTTGTCCAAACCTAGCACCTTGAACGTTTTAATGAAAACTGCATTTTACTAGGTCCTCAGATCACCTCAGTGAGTTATCAGTGTTGGGGTGTCTGATGTCCTGGACAACCAGTGTATTGCCCAAGTTTATTCACAACTCCCTGATCCACTCTTCTATTCCACAGTCAGTGCCATTCTCCTCTCTCTCCTACAGAACACTTTTCCTGTGCCAACATGGACCCGGATTACCAGGCATATGGTGTAGGGTGAGGCTGGACAAATGTGTGTTGCTTTCTGTGGAGTGGAGAGGGCTGAGTTATAATGTTCTGAGAGGCAAAGAGAGAACAGAAAAGGTGGAATGGAAGAGGAAAGGAATCTTTCTCCCACGTTCGAAATGCCTAATCATGGGTAGGCTTGCTGATAGAGTGAGATGGTTTAATTTCAAAGGAGGTGCGCAGGGCAAGTTTCTGTAAATAATCGATATTGTGAGAAAACTATGTAATGACCTGATGGTAGTAAGCCATCAGGGTTTCAACTAATATCTGTTTGATTTAAGGAGATCTGTTATCCTTTCTACAGTCAGTCTAACCAGTCCCAGCCCAACACTGAATGTGGGACTGGACACTGACTGTACAAAGGATAACAGATCTCCTACAATCAAACAGATATCAGTTGACACCCAGTCAGGGTGGATGACAAATGATGACATCGGACAGGGACATAAATCGAAGCACGAGTGGGCTGATTGGTCCTTTGTGCTGCTCAGCCTGGTAGGAATCTCTGATGGTGGAGAGGGGCGTGTCAGTGATGTATCGGCTGAGTCCACTGCTCTCTCCAGCTTTTTCCATCTCTGAACATTGATGGACGTTACAGCCAGATGCACTGTCATATTGGTCATACCCATGTGTGGGGGTCTCATCAGATAAACTAAAGGAGAAATAAAACCTTGACCAACTCTGGGGGAAATGACAATTTTCAGTGCGTTGGGTAGTGCTTTAGTAGTTTGGAGGCATTTTATTCCTGGTAGTTTTACATAATACACTTGCATCTTGTACGAAATGATCATAGCTTCCACCAGAAATGCACAGAGTTCTTGTTCAATGGTACTAATCGGTTAAGTAGTGTCTATATTTGACAGACTGAACTAAGTTAACTTTGCCCTTCTCTACTTCCAGCAAGATGGAGAAAACAAGAGTGCCATCACCGCCTGGGCTTCAGCAGCCTGTTTATCACTTATGTGTGTGTGGTCCCCAAAAAAAAGGGTAATAAAAAAATCCAACTCTGACCATCAGTAAAAGAAAAACAGCCACATTTCCAAGCAAAATCATCCCATTCAAGACCATGTAGATGACACTAAAAGGGCAGCACCTTCCAAGACCCTGATGTGGGGCAAATTGAAAGATCGTTGGACAAAGTCACGAGCCCCAGGGAAGGGGAAGGCAAACCAAGGTCAGCAGCCATTGAAGTTCCTATGGAACAATCATGTGTGCCTCTGAGTAAATTGTTATATGGCAGAAAGATGTCCCAGAAAGGAGGAAAGGTAAGAAAACATGTGCAGAAGACAACAGCAGAGAGATGGGTTCCTTGGGCAGATGCCATGGCAACCAGCATTTTCGGAGAGAAGAGACTGCCCAATGTATGAAAGAGTCGGACTCACCCACATCTCCTGCCAGATGCTGGCTATCCCTGACTCCCAAGCTGAGAGCTCCAGGCCAGAGCTGGAGATGCCCGCGGGCGAAGGTGCAGAGAAAGAGGAGGCAGGCACCCCCAAGGAAGCACTGCCAATAACGAAGGAAATACTCTCACTGGCAAACACCATAGTCACCAGTGTGATTTAAGAGGCGTTGAAAGTGGTCGCACAGGATGTGAAACAGCTGGGTGATCCAACCACATCCTCCTGTCAGTCTCAGGCACCGCCCAACCCTCTGCTGAAAGCTTCAAGCCAGAGATGGACATTTCCATGGTAGAAGGCTTACAGAATGAGGTACCAAGCACCTCCAAGGAAGAAGCAACAACCACAGGGCTGGATGGCAAGCTGGCCTCTGACAGGGTCAGTCAGCGCCCATGGAGAAGATCTCACTTCTCCAGTGTGACCCACTGGCTGTGAAAAGTCAAAGGTAATCCAAACAGGTTTTTTCCACTGAGAATGCATGAGACTAGCACTGGAGGTCAGGGGTTAAGGGACATGTGAAATGTTCAAGGGGAACATGAGGGAACACTTCTGAGGGAGTTTTCTCACCCAGAGAGTGGTGAGAGTGCACAGCAAGCTGCTGGCAGAAGTAGGTGAATGTGGGTTTGATTTCACCATTTAATAGAAATTTGGATAAGTACATAGATGGGAGAGGTATGGAGGGTAATGGTCCAGGTGCACCTCAATCAGACTCAGCATAATAATAGTTTGGCATGGACTGGGTGGCCCAAAGGGCTTGTTTCTAAGCCATAGGTCTCTTTCATTTGAACACTGGTCAATGCTGTCTCTAAGAATCATTTCCAATAGTAACCCAATGAGTTTAAGGCAAGTGTCTAGGAAAAACAGTTTCCCCCTCCCTTGCGTTCCAGGTGAGTGATCCTGTGCAGAGTGAACAAATGCATCAAAGCTTTGAGTATTGTTCCTGAGCAGAGATAGAGTGAAATCTCACCAATCTCTTTTTCCATCTTCCAACATTTGAATTAGTGTCAACCATTAATGTGCTAGAGTCTGATCTGACACAACATTGAAAGCTGCTTTGAGAAATGAATTATAACTGTGAAACTGACGTGTGCATGTGGTTACATTTGTAGACCTGCTCAAACAAACAGATGTGCTGAGTTACGGAGTGGTCGCGGGAGGCAGAGGAACGGCTACAGGACTCACCTGGGCTGCTTTCAGCACATCTTCATGGAGCGTTGTCGCAGGAAAGCAGCATCCACCATCAGGGATTGCCATCACCCAGGATTTGCTCCTTCTCCTTCTGGACTTGGGGTGTATACAAAACATTAACTTCAGCAACTAACTTCAGCCACCATTCTTCAGGTCTGAATACGGACTGTAGATTACATTCGAAATGCAGCTCTGGACAATGGGTTCCTAAGAGCCGTAAACCATAGTTAATTGGAAGACCAGACAATGCTGGTGCGGCTGTGAAGAAGGAGGAGTGAAAGTTATATGCCATTCATAGGGAAGCATTGTAGCTATATTATAAATATAGAATTGTTCTTTGATTTTTTTTAGCAGATAAAAATGTCATTTAATATTAGGTCAAGCAGGATCTTCGTCTGAAAGGGTCTCATTTTGTCGAATAAAGAGACTACTTCATATCTACCAGCTAGGTTGGCCTGGTGACTTTGTTCAGATGACAACAGCATTAGTAGACATTAAAAATTACATGAACAAGTACAAAAAAAACATCCTTTATTCTGTCTCCATTATCAAACATCAGTCTTTGAAATAGATCATGTAGCTCTATTATGAATCTTCTATAATTTATCCTTACACCTGGTGAAAGGTACAAATATACTAATTGTGAAAAGTTACTTTGTGCTGCCGCACTCTGTACTTGATCAAATTTATACCTAGACACCAACAGTGAAAGGATACTCCTCACCCAATATAATTTACATTTTCCCAGAAATTGTCTGATTCTAAATTTTGGAATTTGTGCATCTCTGTAGTAGTTTAACTTTATCTGTATGACTATAATAAAACTGTGTTTCAGTTTTGGGTTATTGGCTGTTAAGAATTTAATACTTTGATTCCAATGTTGCTAAGGTGCTGTCTTAGTCATGGACTATTACTATACACTAATGACATAACTATTAATGGTTTCATTATTTCTGGATTTCTCCATACTTTTAATCTGTCAGATAAAGGTCCATTTGATGTATTTTCAACAAATGAACTACTTGAATGATACGTGTGTTGACATAATTTCATGGCAAAGCTCAAGACGGGCTTCTTCCCAGCATGCAAAGTCATCATGTGCTCCAAAACAAGGTTGCCATGATCTTCATTTGGAGTGTCAAGCAGAATAAGTACCGAATCAAACCTTGAGAGAAGGGAACTTCCAATCTATAACATTAAATATAAATACCTGTATATACTCCTTATGTATATAAGTATCTGGTTTCATTGCACATCTGTAATTTACATTATTACTTTTTAATGCACATTTTGTTTTTTAATAGTACCTCAATGCTTACATTTTGTATTTTAAAGTATATATTTCTGACCGAACGACCTTGCAACAGTAACTTCCTTCAGGATAAATAACGTTTTATCTTAGCTTATACTATACACAATTAAGTTATTTGAGCATAATTTCATACCACAGATAGAACAATATATGATACACACTGATTTATATGTTTAATTGAATTGAATTGACTTTATTACTTACATCCTTCACACGCAGGAGGAGTAAAAATCTTTACATTACGTCTCCGTCTAAGTGTGCAATTTATAATAAATAGTTGAAGGACAGGACCTCCAGGGTTGCAATCTCAGGATTGCTACCCATGCCACGTGCTAGTGAGGCTAGAAACAGGAAGATAATGCAGCTAAATACGTGTCTAAGGAGTTGGTGCAGGAGGGAGGGCTTCATGTTTCTGGACAATTGGGCCTTGTTCCAGGGAAGGTGGGATCTGTTCCGATGGGACAGGTTGCACCTGCACTGGAGGGGGACGAACATCCTTGTGGGCAGGTTTGCTCGTGCTGCTCCGGGGGGGTTAAACTAGATTTGCAGGGGGAGGGGAACCAGAGTGTTAGAGCAGATAGTGAGGGGGAGGAGGATAGGAGGATAAAGGTCATGCGAGAACTGCAAGTATAGTGCATGGAGTAAAGCCTATTCTAACATATAGAGAGGCTTTGAGGAAAGAGAAGCAGAAAAAAGGGTGTAAAGCGAGTAAGGTAGAAGGGCTAAAGTGCGTGTATTTCAATGCAGGAAGCATCAGGAACAAAGGTGATGAACTGAGAGCTTGGATACATACATGGAATTATGATGTAGTGGCCATTACAGAGACTTGACTGGCACCAGGGCAGGAATGGATTCTCAATATTCCTGGATTTCAGTGCTTTAAAAGGGATAGAGAGGGGGGAAAATGGGAGGAGGGGTGGCATTACTGGTCAGGGACATTATTACAACTACAGAAAGGGTTTGTAATGTAGCAAGATCCTCTTTTGAGTCAGTATGGGTGGAAGTCAGGAACAGGAAGGGAGCAGTTACTCTATTGGGAGTATTCTTTAGGCCCCCTGGTAGCAGCGGAGATACCGAGGAGCAGATTGGGAGGCAGATTTTGGAAAGCTGCAAAAATAACAGGGTTGTTATCATGGGTGACTTTAACTTCCCTAATATTGATTGGCACCTGATTAGTTCCAATGGTTTAGACGGGGCAGAGTTTGTTTAGTGTGTCCAGGACAGCTTCCTGTCACAGTATGTTGACAGGCCGACTAGGGGGAATGCCATACTAGATCTAGTACTAGGTAATGAACCGGGTCAGGTCACAGATCTCTCAGTGGGTGAGCATCTGGGGGACAGTGACCACCGCTCCCTGGCTTTTAACATTATCATGGAAAAGGATAGAATCAGAGAGGACAGGAAAATTTTTATTTGGGCAAGGGCAAATTATGAGGCTATAAGGCTAGAACTTGCGGGTGTGAACTGGGGTGATGTTTTTGCGGGGAAATGTACTATGGACATGTGGTCGATGTTTAGGGATCTCTTGCAGGATGTTAGGGATAAATTTGTCCCAGTGAGTAAGATAAAGAATGGTAGGGTGAAGGAACCATGGGTGACAAGTGAGGTGGAAAATCTAGTCAGGTGGAAGAAGGCAGCATACATGAGGTTTAGGAAGGATCAGATGGGTCTATTGAGGAATATAGGGTAGCAAGAAAGGAGCTTAAGAAGGGGCTGAGGAGAGCAAGAAGGGGGCATGAGAAGGCCTTGGCGAGTAGGGTAAAGGAAAACCCCAAGGCATTCTTCAATTATGTGAAGAAAAAAAGGATGACAGGAGTGAAGGTAGGACCGATTAGAGATAAGGGTGGGAAGATGTGCCTGGAGATGGTGGAAGTGAGTGAGGTCCTCAATGAATACTTCTCTTCGGTATTCACCAATGAGAGGGAACATGATGATGGTGAGTTCAATATGAGTGAGGTTGATGTTCTGGAGCATGTTGATATTAAGGGAGAGGAGATGTTGGAGTTGTTAAAATACATTAGAATGGATAAATCCCTGGGGCCTGATGGAATATTCCCCAGGCTGCTCCACAAGGCGAGGGAAGAGATTGCTGAGCCTCTGGCTAGGATCTTTATGTCCTCGTTGTCCACGGGAATGGTACCAGAGGATTGGAGGGAGGCGAATGTTGCCCCCTTGTTCAAAAAAGGTAGTAGGGATAGTCCGGGTAATTATAGACCAGTGAGCCTTACGTCTGTGGTGGGAAAGCTGTTGGAAAAGATTCTTAGAGATAGGATCTATCAGCAATTATAGAATTATGGTCCGATCAGGGACAGTCAGCATGGCTTTGTGAAGGGCAGGTCATGTCTAACAAGCCTGATAGAGTTCTTTGAGGAGGTGACCAGGCACATAGATGAGGGTAGTACCGTGGATGTGATCTACATGGATTTTTGACATTTGACAAGGTTCCACATGGTAGGCTTATTCAGAAAGTTAGAAGGCATGGGATCCAGGGAAGTTTGGCCAGGTGGATTCAGAATTGGCTTGCCTGCAGAAGGCAGAGGGTCGTGGTGGAGGGAGTACATTCAGATTGGAGGGTTGTGACCAGTGGTGTCCTACAAGGATCGGTTCTGGCACCTCTACTTTTCGTGATTTTTATTAACGACCTGGATGTGGGGGTAGAAGGATGGGTTGCCAAGTTTGCGGACGACACAAGGGTTGGTGGTGTTGTAGATAGTGCAGAGGATTGTCAAAGATTGCAGAGAGACATTGATAGGATGCAGAAATGGGCTGAGAAGTGGCAGATGGAGTTCAACTCAAAGAAGTGTGAGGTGGTACACTTTGGAAGGACAAACTCCAAGGCAGAGTACAAAGTAAATGGCAGGATACTTGGTAGTGTGGAGCAGCAGAGGGATCTGGGGGTACATGTCCACAGATCCCTGAAAGTTGCCTCACAGGTAAATAGGGTAGTTAAGAAATCTTATGGGGTATTAGCTTTCATAAGTCCAGGGAGAGAGTTTAAGAGTCGCGAGGTAATGATGCAGCTCTATAAAACTCTGGTTAGGCCACACTTGGAGTACTATGTCCAGTTCTGGTTGCCTCACTATAGGAAGGATGTGGAAGCATTGGAAAGGGTACAGAGGAGATTTACCAGGATGCTGCCTGGTTTAGAAAGTATGCATTGTGATCAGAGATTAAGGGAGCTAGGGCTTTACTCTTTGGAGAGAAGGAGGATGAGAGGAGACATGATAGAGGTGTACAAGATATTAAGAGGAATAGATAGAGTGGACAGCCAGCGCCTCTTCCCCAGGGCACCACTGCTCAATACAAGAGGACATGGCTTTAAGGTAAGGGGTGGGAAGTTCAAGGGGGATATTAGAGGAAGGTTTTTTACTCAGTGAGTGGTTGGTGCGTGGAATGCACTGCCTGAGTCAGTGGTGGAGGCAGATACACTCGTGAAGTTTAAGAGACTACTGGACAGGTATATGGAGGAATTTAAGTTGGGGTGTTATATGGGAGGCAGGGTTTAAGGGTTAGCACAACATTGTGGGCCAAAGGGCCTGTACTGTGCTGTGCTATTCTATGTTCTAGTATATACAACAGGACAGTCAATATAACATAGAAATACAATTGCATCAGCATGAATTAATCAATCTGATGGCCTGGTGGAAGAAGCTGTCCCGGAGCCTGTTGGTCCTGGCTGTTATGCTACGGTACCATTTTCTGGATGGTAGCAGCTGGAACAGTTTATGGTTGGGGTGACTTGGGTCCCCAGTGATCCTTCAGGCCCTTTTTACACATCTGTCTTTGTAAATGTCCTGAATAGCCGGAAGCTCACATCAACAGATGTGCTGGGTTGTCTGCTCCACTCTCTGCAGAGTCCTGCGATTGAGGGAAGTACAGTTCTTGTATCAGGCAGTGATGTAGCCAGTCAGGATGCTCTCAATTGTGCCCCTGTAGAAAGTTCTTAGGATCTGGGGGCCTATACCAAACTTCTTCAACCGTCTGAGGTAAAAGAGGCGCTGTTGTGCTTTATGTTGTACATAGGGTATCAAAGCCAGAATGTACTGTGGCTTTGTATGGAGCTGGTCGGACTGCATTTAGATTATTGTGAGCAATATTACTACGTAAGGAAAGATATGATGACCCTGGAGAGCAGCCAGAGGTTTCCAGAGTGAAAAGGTTTCTATCTGAGCATTTATTATCTCCACTTCTGTACTCAAAGTAATCACATGAATGGGGGAGAGTCTCACTGAAACCTGCTGGTTATTCGTATAGCACAACATGGTTGGCACAACATTGTGGGCCAAAAAGCCTGTAATATGATGCAGATTTCTATGTCCTATGTTCTATACAGCCAGTACGTACAGACCACGTGAGATCCTCAGTGATGTTTATGTCAAGGAATTTAAAGTTGTTCACCTTCTCAACCCCAGATCCATCAATGTCTACAGGGGTTAGCCTGTCTCCATTCCTCTTGTAGTCCACAACCAGCTCCTTTGTTTTTGTGACATTGAGGGAGAGGTTGTTTTCTTGACACCACTGTGTCAGGGTGATGACTTCTTCTCTGTAGGCTGCCTCATTATAATTTGAGATTAGGCCAATCAATGCAGTATCATCTGCAAATTTAATTAGTAGATTGGAGCTGTGGGTGGCGACACAGTCACGGGTATACAGAAAGTAAAGGAGGGGATTTTAATTGGAATGTAGTTGTGCACAGACACAACAAATTGGTGATGAGGACAAAGCTGAAGGTCAGGAAATATCACCAACTGCACCAACAGTTACGGGACAAAACACCATAAGAAGGCCATCACAGACACTAATGCATGTGAACAGTGAAAGATGCGCTGGATTTAAAGTGAAAATAGTGTGGCAATGGCTTCAATCGGGGAAGTTGATGAATTTGGTAGCGCTAATGAAGAGTGGGAGTCGTATATTGAGGGAGCTGAACTGTGTTGTAACATGAACAACATGGAGGAGCAAAAGGAAGCCCCTCAACTTCTTAGCTTAATGTGTGCAAGGACACAACCTAATAACCCCTGAAAAGCCAGCAAACAAGACGTTTGAACAGTAAAACAGCCTAACAGAAGAAATTTTAATGACATCAAAATGACTGAATAATACTAGTAGCTTCTGGGAAACTGTTAACCCCACTGTAACACAGACACAGGAAATTCTGCAGGTGCTAGAAATCTTGAGCAACATACACATAATGCTGGAGGAACAACATGTGAGGCAGCATCTATGGAAGGGAGTAAACAGTCAACGTTTTGTGGTGGATCTTACTGGAAAGTGGGAGAGGGCAGTGGAAGCTGGAATAAGGCAGCGAAAGGGCGAGGAGCACCACCAGCTGGACAGTGATAGGTGAGACCACATGAATGGGAAGGTGCAGGTGTGAATGTAATCAATGATGTGAGGTGTTAGATGGAAGAAGTAAAGAGCTGAAGAAGAAAGAATCTGATAGGAGATGGTTGTGGACCATGGAATACAGCGAAGGGAACTTGGAACAAAAGGGAATAATGGGAATGGAAAAGCCATGAAGTGTGAGGGATAGGAAGAGGTGAGGGGTAACTAGAATTAGGGACGACAAATATCAATGGAGAGATGTGGGGAAGGGGGGAATAATTAGAGAAATCAATGTTCATGCCATCAGTTTGGTGACTACCCAGATGGAATCCATGATGGGATCTGGGATCATCCATGATGAATTGGAGGAGCGGACTTGAAGGACCGAATGGCCTAGTTCTGCTCCTATGTCGTACGGCCTTATGGAATATAATCGCTTGCTCCTCCAACCTGTGTTTAACCTCGTCCTGTCTCAGAATCAGGTTTATTATCACCGGCATGTGTCGTGAAATTTGTTAATTTAGCAGCAGCAGTTCAATGCAATACATAATCTAGCAGAGAGAGAGAAAAATAAATAAATAAATAAATAAACCAAATACAGTATATGTATATTGAATAGATTAAAAATCATGCAAAAACAGAAATAATATATATTTTAAAAATGAGGTAGTGTTCAAGGGTTCAACGTCAATCGGATGGCAGAGGAGAAGAAGCTGTTCCTGAATCGCTGAGTGTGTGCCTTCAGGCTTCTGTACCTCCTACCTGATGGTAACAGTGAGAAAAGGGCATGCCCTGGGTGCTGGAGGTCCTTAATAATGGAGGCTGCCTTTCTGAGATACCGCTCCTTGAAGATGTCCTGCATACTTTGTAGGTGAGTACGCAAGATGGCGCCAACTAAATTTACAACCCTCTATGGCTTCTTTCGGTCCTGTGCAGTAGCCCCCACCTCCCCATACCAGACAGTGATGCAGCCTGTCGGAATGCTCTCCAGGGCACATCTATAGAAGTTTTTGAGTGTCTTTGTTGACATATCAAATCTCTTCAAATTCCTAATGAAGTACAGCTGCTGTCTTGCCTTCTTTATAACTGCTTCGATATGTTGGGACCAGGTTAGATCCTCAGAGATCTTGACACCCAGGAACTTGAAACTGCTCACTCTCTCCACTTTTGATCCCTCTATGAGGATTGGTATGTGTTCCTTCGTCTTACCCTTCCTGAAGTCCACAGTCAGCTCTTTCGTCTTACTGACGTTGAGTGTCAGGTTGTTGCTGTGGCACCACTCCACTAGTTGGCATATCTCGCTCCTGTAGGCCTTCTCGTCACCACCTGAGATTCTACCAACAATGGTTGTATCATCAGCAAATTTATAGATGGTATTTGAGCTATGCCTAGCCACACAGTCATGGGTATTTAGAGAGTAGAGCAGTGGGCTAAGCACACACCCCTGAGGTGCACCAGTGTTGATTGTCGGTGAGGAGGATATGTTATCACCTATCCACACAGATTGTGGTCTTCTGGTTAGGAAGTTGTGGATCCAGTTGCAGAGGGAGGTACAGAGGCCCAGGTTCTGTAACTTCTCAATCAGGATTGCGGGAATGATGGTATTCAATGCTGAGCTATAGTCGATGAACAGCATCCTGATATGGGTGTTTGTGTTGTCCAGGTGGTCTAAAGCCATGCGAAGAGCCATTGAGATTGCATCTGCTGTTGACTTATTGTGGCAATAGACAAATTGCACTGGGTCAGGCCCTTGCTGAGGCAGGAGTTCAGTCTAGTCATGACCAATCTCTCAAAGCATTTCATCACTGCTGATGTGAGTGCTACCGGGCGATAGTCTGTAGGAGACTGCAGACTGACAGGGAATATTTCAGGTTCTATTTTCCATATCTAAACAATTCTTAATTCATGGAACAGTTTCTTCATTTTCCCTTTCATCCTTTTGCCACCCTTAGCAGAAAGATTAAAGGTACAGAAATATCCAAAAATGACGAAATACCAAAATCATAAATTGATCCTCAAATCTGAATGGCCGTTTTTTCCTCAACCTTTCCTGCCTTTAGGAAAATAATCACACCATTTCTTCCACCTCTACTCATAAATGAAGTTTATCATCCCAAATAAATTTATTCTGTAATCTTTCCAATGTCTTCTTAAAACACCGATCTTTTCACCAAATCAAAGTCAGGATTCACAGCAACAGTCCTTCGACCCATCAAGCTTTTGCTCTCTTTCACAATCATCCTATACTAACTTCACTTTGTTCTCCCCATTTCCAGTACACTTCACCAATCACCTACACAGTGATGTGGATTTACAGTGGCCAATTAACCTCTCAATAATACAACTTTGGAACCAGGGTAGAAAATCGAGCATCCACAACACACCCATGCAGTCACAGGAGAAATGTCATTTGGCATCAAAGGTCAGCATTGAGCCTTGAGCAAGAGGCAAGAGGCAGGAGCAATGCACAGAGGGATGGATAGTTACTTACAAACATGATTTCTTTATTTTGTATTCACTGCCACCAAAATAATAGTATCTCTTACACTTTTCTCAGCTGCCTCATCAAGCTCATCTCAAAGATCAAAGTTCAAAACATAAATTTATTATCCAACTAGACCATGACACCATACACAACCCTGAGATTCATTTTCTTGTGGGCATTCTTAGTAAAATGAAGAAACATATCGAATCAATAAAAGGCTGCAGCCAACAAGACAGATAAACACCAGTGTGCAAAAGACAACAAACTGTGCAAATACAAAAAGAGGAAAAATAAACAATAATAATATGGTTTGAGTGTCCCTTATCCAAAATGCTTCTGCTGGAAGAAGTTCAGATTTTGGATAATTTGAGATTTTAGAATATATAATGATATATATAGCTTGGGATCACCATAATTTCTGGCTATGAATTTATGTACTACTGGCAAGCAGTCTTTGTCTTACACTTGTCGATCACATATACTTAGATTTAGATTTAGATTAGATTATGAGGACACACAGTCCTCTTTTATTGTCATTTAGTAATGCATGCATTAAGAAACGATACAATGTTTCTCCAGAATGATATCACAGAAACACAAGACAAACCGACTGAAAAAATGACAAAAACCACATAATTATAACATATAGTTACAACAGTGCAAAGCAATACCATAATTTGATGAAGAACAGACCATGGGCACGGTAAAAAAAAGGTCTCAAAGTCTCTTGAAAGTCCCATCATCTCACACAGACGGTAGAAGGAAGAAAAATAACTCTTCCTGCAATAAGCTTCCAGCACCACAAACTTGCTGATGCAGCACCCTGGGAGCACTCTTCAGTCTGTTCGAAAACTTCAAGCCTCCGACCAGCCCACCGACACCGAGCACCAAGCACCATCTCTGCCAAGCGCTTTGACCCCGGCCCCGACAACAGGCAATAGGCAAAGCCAAGGATTTGGGGCCTTCCCCTCCGGAGATTCTCGATCGCACAGTAGCAGCGGCAGCGAAGCGGGCATTTCAGAAGTTACTCCAGGTGTTTCTCCGTGCTTCTCACATCCACCTCCATCAAATTAGGATTGTGTACGGCCCCTAGTTAACACATACGATATCATTCGGAGCGGCCGTGCGCACTGCATCGCGCCGCCATCTTCTCCTCCCCCTCCAATATGTAATTAACAGTAAAAGTTATTACATACCCTTAATATAATGAAAAGATAAAGTGTGCAGGGTAACAGAAGCAGCACAGCAGCAGCTGAATACCTGAACCAGCTGTTGAACAACAATGAACACCAGCCTCCACCTACGATACCGAGTTTTGATTAAAAGGTTACAATACACTGCATTTGTAGTTTACTTTTTTTCCCGGCTTTATGTTTGGTATCAAGACAATCAGCACTGGTGTTAGATTTTCATCAGTGATGATCTTCACAAATGTATCAATGAATTTCTCTGCGGCTTTGTGATCAGCAGATGCTTTATCTTTCATTTTATTTTAATCTTTAAAAATATAATGCCATGCCTTTTCTTAATTTATGCAACCAGCCTGCTGAATAATCACAAATACCTTCAATTTCCAGTTTGTCGTGATGAACTTTGCTTGTTTCATGATCAGCATAAGCCACATGTTCACTCCGACGCGGACAAATCTATTCTTTCAATACACAATCCAGATCTTAATTTTTTGCTTTCTGCAGTGTTTTCCTATTTTTCCATTAACTTCTGTTCATTATATATGTGAGGTCACTTCCTAGAACTCTCTGTGGTGTGCAGAGACCTGCACATCACTTGGGAACCTTCCAGCACCTTGTGGAATTTTCCATTTCTGATGTCATGTCAGGGCTCAAAGGAATTTCGGATTTTGGGATTTCGGATAAGGAATATTCAAGCTATAACAATAAATAAATAAATAAACAATGAACAATAGGTATGAAGAACATGAGATGAAGAGTCCTTGAAAGAGGGTTCATAGATTGTGGGAACAGTTCAGTGATGGTGTGAGTGAAGTTAACTTATCTTCTCTGGTTCGGAGGCTGATGGTTGAGGGGTGATAACTGTTCCAAAATGTGGTGGTATAGATCTTGAGGCTCCTGTACCTCTGACCTGATGGCAGCATTGAGAAAAGTATAGCCTGGATGGTGGGGGTATTTGATTCTGCTTTCTGTGACAGCATTCCTTGTAGATATATGTTCAATATTGGGGAGGGTTTTACCTGCAATGGACTGGGCTGTATCCACTACTTTTTGTAGATCATTCCATTCACGAACATTGGTGTTTCCATATCATAGAAACATAGAAACATAGAAAATAGGTGCAGGAGTAGGCCATTCGGCCCTTCGAGCCTGCACCGCCATTTATTATGATCATGGCTGATCATCCAACTCAGAACCCTGCACCAGCCTTCCCTCCATACCCCCTGATCCCCGTAGCCACAAGGGCCATATCTAACTCCCTCTTAAATATAGCCAATGTACTGGCCTCAACTGCTTCCTGTGGCAGAGAATTCCACAGATTCACCACTCTCTGAGTGAAGAAGTTTTTCCTAATCTCGGTCCTTAAGGGCTTCCCCTTTATCCTCAAACTGTGACCCCTGGTTCTGGACTTCCCCAACATCGGGAACAATCTTCCTACATCTAGCCTGTCCAATCCCTTTAGGATTTTATACGTTTCAATCAGATCCCCCCTCAATCTTCTAAATTCCAACGAGTACAAGCCCAGTTCATCCAGTCTTTCTTCATATGAAAGTCCTGCCATCCCAGGAATCAATCTGGTGAACCTTCTTTGTACTCCCTCTATGCAAGGATGTCTTTCCTCAGATTAGGGGCCAAAACTGCACACAATACTCCAGGTGTGGTCTCACCAAGGCCTTGTACAACTGCAGTAGTACCTCCCTGCTCCTGTACTCAAATCCTCTTGTTATAAATGCCAGCATACCATTCGCCTTTTTCACCGCCTGCTGTACCTGCATGCCCACTTTCAATGACTGGTGTATAATGACACCCAGGTCCCGTTGCACCTCCCCTTTTCCTAATCGGCCACCATTCAGATAATAATCTGTTTTCCTATTTTTGCTACTAAAGTGGATAACTTCACATTTATCCACATTAAATTGCATCTGCCATGAATTTGCCCACTCACCCAAACTATCCAAGTCACCCTGCATCCTCTTAGCATCCTCCTCACAGCTAACACTGCCACCCAGCTTCGTGTCATCCGCAAACGTGGAGATGCTGCATATAATTCCCTCATCCAAGTCATTAATATATATTGTAAACAACTGGGGTCCCAGCACTGAGCCTTGCGGTACCCCACTAGTCACCGCCTGCCATTCTGAAACGGTCCCGTTTATTCCCACTCTTTGCTTCCTGTCTGCTAACCAATTCTCCATCCACATCAATACCTTACCCCCAATACCGTGTGCTTTAAGTTTGCACACTTTTTTTTTCCATCATGATTTCTGTTTTATTGAACTGCATAATTAATTTTCCTCAAAATTAGATTCCGCATCCTTCCTGCAGCTGATGTCAAGCTCAGACGCCTTCTCCTTTTTTGTTTTACCTCTCTCTTCTTCCCTATTATGATGCTCCTTATTGGTATGTGATACCAATGCTGAAATTCTGATTCTACACTTCTTTCTTCAAAGAGGTTCTTTAAATCCAGGTCTTTCACACGATATGAAGGCAAGATCACATGCAATATGGGGCATTCGAGGAGAAAGAGCTTCGATATAATGAGGGGGCCTCTCCAACGATTGCCCATAGAACCAGCCACTGACAGAAAGGCGGCACTTGCCCTCCACCAAAACTTCAGATATCTGATGATGAGAGACTGAGGAAACATCAAAGAAAACTAATGTGTTCCAGGAAGGAGTTAATGACTTGGCAATTTGCCGAGGCTGGTTGTGGTCATCTGCATCATAAAGATCCAAGGTGCCACCATCACTTGCTTGCCATTCAGGTACAAGATACAAGATAAACGCTATTCTTCGTCCTTCCAACTCATCATCATGACAGAGCAACACATCTGTGTATTCATATTTAGTGCAGGATATATCAATTGTGTTTTCCAGTTGTACACCTACAATATCTGACAGCAACATACGAAAGTCTTCATAAAGTATTTTCCTTAGCGCTGAGATATGGTACTCTTTCCTTCTCCTGAGATCATCTGACTGCTTAAATTTGTAGAGATCATTGCATTTTTCATGAAAGTTTAGTTGCAGAAGTTTATTTTGAAGCCCTGTCAGGAATGACTGACTCTGGATGAAATTAGGTACCACACAGTGCGTAAATGGCTGAGCACTGACCAGCAGACCACACTCGTGTGAATATTCCAGCCCCCGACTCCAGGCCTCGCTCACTCGCTCCTTCGTTTCCAGCAACAACCAATTGAATTCTGCAACTTCCAGTTTCAGCTGCCTCTTTTTTCGTCCCCCATTCTCAGACTCAACCCGAAGCCTCTTTAAGCTCATGCCAGACAACAATTCAAATGCTCTAACTCCGGCACACGTTTTTCACTTAACTACATTACCCGGCATCACCAGAACAGTATCGCCGCATCTCCCCATGATGTAACCAGTTAATATACATCTATATTGTACACCTATAGGCCATGATGTAACCAGTTAATATACATCTATATTGTACACCTATAGGCCATGACGTAACCAGTTAATATACATCTATATTGTACACCTATAGGCCATGATGTAACCAGTTAATATACATCTATATTGTACACCTATAGGCCATGATGTAACCAGTTAATATACATCTATATTGTACACCTATAGAAGCTTGCCGATGTTTTAGATGACGTGCTGAATCTTTGCAAACTTCTGCTGTGATGCCTTTTGTGTAATGACACATGCCGGACCGGGGACAGATCTTCTGAAGGAATTTATCGTTTCTGGCTTCCTCCACCTCTGATCCTCCGATGAGGACTGGCTCAGGGAACTCCAGTTTCCTCCTCCTGTATTCACTACTGAGCTCCTTGGTCTTGCTGACACTGAGTGAGTGGTTGTTGCTGTGGCACCACCCAGCCAGATTTTCAACCTGCCACCCTCAGCAGCCTGGCATCTTGAGCAGATGAACAAGTTGAGAAGTATGGTACCAACAAAGGGCTGAGGAAGGGGCTCCACTGCACACGTTAAGACCTCCAAGTTTTGTTTTGAGCATTGACATTGAAAATGATAGTGAACCCAATGCAGCATGTTAATGTGACACAGGGGCATTCAGATGCAATATCATGTTATTTGTGATGACATCATGTGCCATAGAGATTCCTCTAAATCAGGAATTTGACACAAAAGTTTATTTTTCTCTCTCGGACTGCTGTCTTAGCAAAGCATGAGGCTAACAGAAGGTTTGAAAGCATATTAGTGAGCAGAGGGGGAAAAATAAATGACCTGGATGTGGGGGTAGAAGGGTGGGTTGGCAAGTTTGCAGACGACACAAAGGTTGGTGGTGTTATAGATAGTGTAGAGGATTGTCGAAGATTGCAGAGAGACATTGATAGGATTCAGAAATGGGCTGAGAAGTGGCAGATGGAGTTCAACCCGGAGAAGTGTGAGGTGGTACACTTTGGAAGGACAAACTCCAAGGCAGAGTACAAAGTAAATGGCAGGATACTTGGTAGTGTGGAGGAGCAGAGGGATCTCGGGGTACATATCCACAGATCCCTGAAAGTTGCCTCACAGGTGGATAGGGTAGTTAAGAAAGCTTATGGGGTGTTAGCTTTCATAAGTCGAGGGATAGAGTTTAAGAGTCACGATGTAATGATGTAGCTCTATAAAACTCTGGTTAGGCCACACTTGGAGTACTGTGTCCAGTTCTGGTCACCTCACTATAGGAAGGATGCGGAAGGGTACAGAGGAGATTTACCAGGATGCTGCCTGGTTTAGAAAGTATGCATTATGATCAGAGATTAAGGGAGCTTTACTCTTTGGAGAGAAGGAGGATGAGAGGAGACATGATAGAGGTGTACAAGATAATAAGAGGAATAGATAGAGTGGATAGCCAGCGCCTCTTCCCCAGGGCACCACTGCTCAATACAAGAGGACATGGCTTTAAGGTAAGGGGTGGGAAGTTCAAGGGGGATATTAGAGGAAGGTTTTTTACTCAGAGAGTGGTTGGTGTGTGGAATGCACTGCCTGAGTCAGTGGTGGAGGCAGATACACTAGTGAAGTTTAAGAGACTACTAGACAGGTATATGGAGGAATCTAAGGTGGGGGCTTATATGGGAGGCAGGGTTTGAGGGTCGGCACAACATTGTAGGCCGAAGGGCTTGTACTGTGCTATACTGTTCTATGTTCTAAAAAGGATTACAGGGCTGTTGGGATCAGGGGATAGTCCACAAGAAAGGAAAAGAGGAGGTTGACAGTAAAAACCTGAGGACTTTGGCAGTGGAGAAAGAGTGACGTCTGGGAGAAAATCTGTAAGAGAAACAACACTGGAAAGGAAGCAGAGTGAGTCAGCAGGTGGTGCTGCTGTCTCACTGCTCCAGTCACTTGGGTTCAATCCTGATCTCCAGTGCATGTTCACCCCGTGACAGCAAAGGTTTCATTTCACATCTCCAAAACATGTTGGTTCATAGGTCAATAGTCCACTGTAAATTGTCAGTAATGTGTAGGTCTTTGGCAAACCCGAAGCAGATTCAATATCACCGGCATGGGTCATGAAATTTGCCTATGTGGCAGCAGCACCATGCAATACTCAATAATAGAAAAACAGTGAATTACAATAAAACATATACATACCTCTCTTCAATCTTCAGAAGACCATTTTGGCTGTACAAACGAAGAATTACTCTAATGGAAAATTCGTACAGTGTCAGGGATTGTTTTGTTTACATATAGCGAGTATGTAATTAGCAAACAGGCAAGGAGGTTTTGAGGTTTGTATTTTCCCATTTTAAGTTTCACCTCATGGTAAATATGTATTTCCATTGAGACAACCTTCCCACCCGATATCCCATTATAAATGTAATTGTACTGTGACTATTGAAATTCTGTTTGACTACCTGGAACATGATTCAAAGCTGCTGACACAGATTCCAATCAGGAGAGGTGAAGAGAAGGGGAATATGAAAACCTCATATTAGATCAAAAAGGAAGCTACAATTAGCCTTGTTATTTTCTAGTGGGATTTTACCATAAAGGGGAACTGCAGTCAGAAACGGTTAAGCTTATCATTCATCAGCAGATGTTGGCATGTGGACCATTATGCTAGTGTCTACATAATGGAGATCTGATCAGTTACCAGCAGCTGTGCCAAATGAATCTTTGGCATATTGTATTACCACATACTAGTAACCTCATGCAGTCTCTAGCGATCTCAGATGTTGTACCAAACTATTTAAAATAGTAATTAAGTGCCTAACTACACTAACCAATTGTGCCAACACATTGTTCATATCCCTCCATTCTCTGCACATTCATGTACATGGCGGAGAGCCTCTTAAATACCTCCATCCTACCTGCCTCCACTAACACCCCTTGCAACACGTGCCAGGTACCCACCACTTGCTGTGTAAAACACTTATCCCACACATCTCCCTCTTACATTAAATGCATGCCCTCTATTATTACATATTTCAACCTTGGGATAAAAGATATCAATTATCTATGCCTCATATAATCTTATAAGTTTCTATCAAGCCTCCTCTCAGCTTGTGCCACTCCAGAGAAAATAAACCAAGCTTATCCAACCTATCCCTATAGCGCATGCCCTCTAATCCAGGCAGCATCCTGGTAAACATCTTCTGCACTGACCCTAAAGCCTCCATATCCTTCCTAAGATGGGGTGACCAGAACTGAATGCAATACTCCAGATGTAACCTAAGTGGTGTTTTATAAAGCTGTGCAGGATACTGAGTGGTCACCTTTTAGAGCAGGGGTTCCCAACCTGGCATAAAATGTTCTGCTTAATGTTTTGGTTTGTGGCATAAAAAAAGGTTGGGATCCCTATTATAGAGGTTTATAACATTAGGAGAATGGGCAAAGAAGCGGCAGATGTAATACAGTGTCAGGAAATGTACTATCATGCACTTGGATAGAAGGAACAAAAGGGTAGTCTATTTCCTAAACAGACAGAAACTTCAAAACTGCAAGGAGCAAAGGGACTTGGGAGTCCTCGTGCAGGATTCCCCGAAGATTAACTTGCAGGTTGAGTTGTTGATGAGGAAGGCAAGTACAATATTAGCATTCATTTCAAGAGGGCCAGTATATGAAAGCAAGGATGTAATGTTGAGGTTTTCTGAGACACTGGTGAGGCCTCACTTGGAGTATTGTGAACAATTTTGAGCCCTTAATCTAAGAAAGGCTGTGTCAATGTTTGGAAAGGGTTCAGAGGTTCACCAGAATGATTCTGGGAATGAAAGCCTTATTATCTGACAAGCATTTGATGAATCTGTGCCTGTACTCGTTGGAATTTGGAAGAACAGGGGGGAGGGGGTGGGTGGGGGGGCACCTCATTGAAACCCATTGAATGTTGAAAGGCGAAGAGTGGATGTGGAGAGTATGTTTCCTTTCATAGAAACATAGAAAATAGGTGCAGGAGTAGGCCATTTGGCCCTTCGAGCCTGCACCGCCATTTATTATGATCATGGCTGATCATCCAACTCAGAACCCTGCACCAGCCTTCCCTCCATACCCCCTGATCCCCGTAGCCACAAGGGCCAAATCTAACTCCCTCTTAAACATAGCCAATGAACTGGCCTCAACTGTTTCCTGTGGCAGAGAATTCCACAGATTCACCACTCTCTGTGTGAAGAAGTTTTTCCTAATCTCAGTCCTAAAAGGCTTCCCCTTTATCCTCAAATTGTGACCCCTCGTTCTGGACTTCCCCAACATCGGGAACAATCTTCCTGCATCTAGCCTGTCCAATCCCTTTAGGATTTTATACGTTTCAATCAGATCCCCCCTCAATCTTCTAAATTCCAACGAGTACAAGCCTAGTTCATCCAGTCTTTCTTCATATGAAAGTCCTGCCATCCCAGGAATCAATCTGGTGAACCTTCTTTATACTCCCTCTATGGCAAGGATGTCTTTCCTCAGATCAGGGGACCAAAATTGCACACAAAACTCCAGGTATGGTTTCACCAAGGCCTTGTACAACTGCAGTAGTACCTCCCTGCTCCTGTACTCGAATCCTCTCGCTATAAATGCCAGCATACCATTCGCCTTTTTCACCGCCTGCTGTACCTGCATGCCCACTTTCAATGACTGGTGTATAATGACACCCAGGTCTCGTTGCACCTCCCCTTTTCCTAATCGGCCACCATTCAGATAATAATCTGTTTTCCTATTTTTGCCACCAAAGTGGATAACTTCACATTTATCCACATTAAATTGCATCTGCCATGAATTTGCCCACTCACCCAACCTATCCAAGTCACCCTGCATCCTCTTAGCATCCTCCTCACAGCTAACACTGCCGCCCAGCTTCGTGTCATCCGCAAACTTGGAGATGCTGCATTTAATTCCCTCATCCAAGTCATTAATATATATTGTAAACAACTGGGGTCCCAGCACTGAGCCTTGCGGTACCCCACTAGTCACTGCCTGCCATTCTGAAAAGGTCCCGTTTATTCCCACTCTTTGCTTCCTGTCTGCTAACCAATTCTCTATCCACTCAATACCTTAACCCCAATACCGTGTGCTTTAAGTTTGCACACTAATCTCCTGTGTGGGACCTCGTCAAAAGCCTTTTGAAAATCCAAATATACCACATCCACTGGTTCTCCCCTATCCACTCTACTAGTTACATCCTCAAAAAATTCTATGAGATTCGTCAGACATGATTTTCCTTTCACAAATCCATGCTGACTTTGTCTGATGATTTCACCACTTTCCAAATGTGCTGTTATCACATCCTTGATAACTGACTCCAGCAGTTTCCCCACCACCGACTAACCGGTCTATAATTCCCTGGTTTCTCTCTCCCTCCTTTTTTAAAAAGTGGGGTTACATTAGCCACCCTCCAATCCTCAGGAACTAGTCCAGAATCTAACGAGTTTTGAAAAATTATCACTAATGCATCCACTATTTCTTGGGCTACTTCCTTAAGCACCCTGGGATGCAGACCATCTGGCCCTGGGGATTTATCTGCCTTCAATCCCTTCAATTTACCTAACACCACTTCCCTACTAACATGTATTTCGCTCAGTTCCTCCATCTCACTGGACCCTCTGTCCCCTACTATTTCTGGAAGATTATTTATGTCCTCCTTAGTGAAGACAGAACCAAAGTAATTATTCAATTGGTCTGCCATGTCCTTGCTCCCCATAATCAACTCACCTGTTTCTGCCTGCAGGGGACCTACATTTGTCTTTACCAGTCTTTTCCTTTTTACATATCTATAAAAGCTTTTACAGTCCGTTTTTATGTTGCCTGCCAGTTTTCTCTCATAATCTTTTTTCCCCTTCCTAATTAAGCCCTTTGTCCTCCTCTGCTGAACTCTGAATTTCTCCCAGTCCTCAGGTGAGCCACTTTCTCTGGCTAATTTTAATGCTGCTTCTTTGGAATTGATACTATCCCTAATTTCTCTTGTCAGCCACGGGTGCACTACCTTCCTTGATTTATTCTTTTGCCAAACAGGGATGAACATTTGTTGCAGTTCATCCATGCAATCTTTAAATGCTTGCCATTGCATATCCACCGTCAATCCTTTGTGTCATTTGCCAGTCTATCTTAGCTAATTCACGTCTCATACCTTCAAAGTTACCCCTCTTTAAGTTCAGAACCTTTGTTTCTGAATTAACTATGTCACTCTCCATCTTAATGAAGAATTCCACCATGTTATGGTCACTCTTACCCAAGGGGCCTCTCACGACAAGATTGCTAATTAACCCTTCCTCATTGCTCAAAACCCAGTCCAGAATAACCTGCTCTCTAGTCGGTTCCTCGACATATTGGTTCAAAAAACCATCCTGCATACGTTCCAAGAAATCCCCTTCCTCAGCACCTTTACCAATTTGGTTCACCCAATCTACATGTAGATTGAAGTCACCCATTATAACTGCTGTTCCTTTATTGCACACATTTCTAATTTCCTGTTTAATACCATCTCCGACCTCACTACTACTTTCGTGGGGGAGTCTAGGACCAGAGGGCACAGCCTCAGAATAGAGGGATATCCATTTAGAACAGAGATGAGAAGGAATTTATTTAGCCAGATGATGGTGAATCTGTGGAATTCATTGCCACCAGTGGCTGTGGGGGCCGGGTTATTTGATGTATTTAAGGTGGAGATTGATAGGTTCTTGATTAGTCAAGGTGTGGAAGGTTATAGGGAGAAGGCAGGAGTATGGTGTTGGGAGGAAAAATGGATCAGCCATGATGAAATGGCAGAACAGAACTGATAGGCCGACTGGTGTAATTCTGCTCCTATGTTTTATGGAACAAAGGGTGTTTTTTTCTGGTTGGCTGCTGGTGACTAGTGGTTCGGTGTTGGGACCGTTTCCTTTAAACTTTAAATGTCAATGATCCAGAAAAAGGAATTGATGGCCTTGCATACGATACAAAGGTAGGTGCAGCGGCAGGTAGTGTTGTGGAAACAGGGAGTCTGCAGAAGGACTTGGACAGATTAGGAGGATGGATAAAGAAGTGAGTGATGAAATCTAATGTAGGTAAGTGTATGGTCATGCACTTCGGTGAAATTAATAAAGGTGTATATTTTTTCTAAATAGGGAGAAAAATTAAACATCAAATATGCAAAGGGATTTGGGAGAGCTCATTCAAGATTCATATGCTTTTGACATAAAGGCCAATAAACCATTTGTTTTCCTATCTGTCATTTATACTGTACCTACATGACTTTCAATGATTTGTAATATCAGCACCTGGGTCCTTTTGAACATCAACATTTCACAGTCTCTCACACTTAAATAATACTCTGCATTTTTGTTCATAACTAAGGCAGATAACTTCACATTGCTGTAATAAAAAGTGAAAACACAGTAATTACTTTTAAGGTTGAATCCCTTCCCACAAATGTGGCCAGATCTGTTTTATATTTCAAGTATCTGTGGTTTTATTCATTTTAAAATCAAAGAGTCATAGTTATACGGCGTAGAAATAGGTCCTTTGGCCCAACTAACGTGAGGATCTAGTTGCTCCGCTGAGCTTGTCCCATTTCTCTGCATTTAACCCATATCCATCTAAACCTTTCATGTCCAAGTACCTGCCCAAATGCCTTTTAATTTATAATTCCACCACCTTGCTTACTTCCTTTAGCAGCTTGCTCCATACCACTATCTGTGTGAGGAAATTGCCTCTCAGGGCCCTTTTAAATCCTTCACCTCTCACCTTAAACCTAGTTTTATCTCATTTATCACATTGTCCTCCATCTGTCACTTAGCTTACTTAAATCCACGTTAGGCTTCTCTGCATCCTTAACAGCTCTCTTAATTCCAATTCATGTCATGTCATCTGCAAATTTCTCGATGCCATATTTGGTCTCCTCAGCCAAATTGTTGCTATTGTAATTTTAAAAAAATCTTTTCATTTCACGGAAACTGAAAAGACTGCAGATGTTAGAATCCAGAACAAACTATAAACTGCTTGAAGAACTCAGCAGGTGCAAGCAGCATCTGTGGTGGCAATAGGAATGTCCTGATGCCGTCTTGTGAAACATCAACCACACCCTGTCCTCCACAAATGCTGCCTGACCTGCTGAGCACTTCAAATACTTTGTTTTCATTTCCTTTTGGTGCGACTATGAGTGGTCACATTATTTTTCCTTTATTTAAACAGGACGTCGGGCGCATTTCAACCCACACTGATTCACTGCTTCCTGGAACTGGCATTTAATCAGGAGCAATACCTAGCCCCCGCCTCAGGCTCTCTCCCACATCAGCTTGCCAACTCACATCTACCTCGACAGGTGTCGCTTGGCTGACATCTGCACATCCCCCAACTTGCCGAGAGAAGCATTGATTAGTCGGGAAATGGTCATTTCACAAATACAGCAGGGCAGAACTAATCCTTTCGGATGAGAAACAATCTCAACAAAACCCGTGATAGTTCTCGGCGTTACCGAACCCAACAAACACCGCCACCCATCGCCAGCCAGCCTGGACACGACGCGCATGCGCCGGACTGTGGCGCGAGAGACGTGGCGGCGCGGCTGCCGCTCGCTGATTGGTTGCTGCGCGGTGGTGGTTATGCGCAGGCGCAGTGTGGACGGTAACCGGCAGCGGTGGGTAACCTGCGGCTGAGGTGCGGAGTGAGTGGTGAAATGATGCGATCCCCTATTGACAGGGGTTGTTAAGCCGGAGTGAGTCGGGAACTGTGGAGACTGGGGTTGTTAAGCTGGAGTGATTCGGGAACTGTGGAGACTGGGGTTGTTAAGCCGGAGTGAGTCGGGAACTGTGGAGACTGGGGTTGTTAAGTCGGAGTGAGTCGGGAACTGTGGAGACTGGGGTTGTTAAGCCGGAGTGAGTCGGGAACTGTGGAGACTGGGGTTGTTAAGCCGGAGTGAGTCGGGAACTGTGGAGACTGGGGTTGTTAAGCCGGAGTGAGTCGGGAACTGTGGAGACTGGGGTTGCTAAGCCGGAGTGAGTCGGGAACTGTGGAGACTGGGGTTGCTAAGCCGGAGTGATTCGGGAACTGTGGAGACTGGGGTTGTTAAGTCGGAGTGAGTCGGGAACTGTGGAGACTGGGGTTGTTAAGCCGGAGTGAGTCGGGAACTGTGGAGACTGGGGTTGTTAAGCCGGAGTGAGTCGGGAACTGTGGAGACTGGGGTTGTTAAGCCGGAGTGAGTCGGGAACTGTGGAGACTGGGGTTGTTAAGCCGGAGTGAGTCGGGAACTGTGGAGACTGGGGTTGCTAAGCCGGAGTGAGTCGGGAACTGTGGAGACTGGGGTTGCTAAGCCGGAGTGATTCGGGAACTGTGGAGACTGGGGTTGTTAAGCCGGAGTGAGTCGGGAACTGTGGAGACTGGGGTTGCTAAGCCGGAGTGATTCGGGAACTGTGGAGACTGGGGTTGTTAAGCCGGAGTGAGTCGGGAACTGTGGAGACTGGGGTTGCTAAGCCGGAGTGAGTCGGGAACTGTGGAGACTGGGGTTGCTAAGCCGGAGTGAGTCGGGAACTGTGGAGACTGGGGTTGCTAAGCCGGAGTGATTCGGGAACTGTGGAGACTGGGGTTGCTAAGCCGGAGTGAGTCCGGATTGAATCTAGATCTCTCTGGACAGGGGCTTTGAACCAGGAGCGAGTCCGGACCTGTTGGTCAGTGTTTTTGCACCCGGAGCGAGTCCGGAGCTGTGTATGAATGGGGGGAGGGGGTGCTGTGAACCCAGAGTGAGTCCAGATCTTTGAGGACGTGGGTGGGGGGAGGGGTGGTCTGTGAACCTGGAGTGAGTCCTGAGGGATGGGGGCTGTGAACCTTGACTGAACCCCAGTGAGGTGTGTATGCTCCACCCACTGTTGTGTGGAGGCTGGACTGACGCTGCCAGCTGCCATCTTCCAGTTGCGAGAAGGAGTGGTCGGGCATCCCAGTTTAGATTAGAGTGGTTGCACATGGTGTCTCCAAGATGAATGCAGGTGTAGCACTGACTTCTAAGGGCAAGTCTGGTGGTGTGCCATGGGGTACTAATCTGCAAGTGCTGACACAAGGTGAAGTCGAAACCTAACTCCCCTACGTCTAAACTACTTGCTGTGAATGGTCTTGCACCCATGTGTGCAGTTGGTTCAGTTAGGAGATGGCACCATTGTAGAGAATCAAGACTCTTGGTTTGCGAGCTTGGCAAGTTGTGGCTGTCCCCAAAATCCACAGATCATGGAAGTGTTTCATCACTATATGTAGAATTTATGGCTCAATCATTGTTTCTTGCTTCTGAGAAAGAACATCAATACCTGTTCCTTTTATTGTATGTTAATCAATGTATAGTTTTTATAAGGCAGATTTAAGTAGTTACTGGCTATGATCGGACAGTTTAATGATATTAATATGTTGAATTTAGTTGCATCTTAATACTTTTTGATCGGTTTACATGTTATAATAAGTGTTGTTAGAATAATGGTTTCAGCTTGTTGTTTAAACCACCTACCTGATTTACAGTTGTTCTGAAATCATTTCTCCAAGGATTTGGTAACATTGTGGAAAAAGATGACTGCAGAGATTGGATTCTACAGAAACTCACTCACTATTGTTGGAAGAAATCAAATGATCTTCAGTACTGTGATTTGCTAGGATAAGGATTGTCCTGTGAAGAGAGTTTAAATGGACCTGATCTCACTAGATTTTAGAATAATGATGATCTTGACAGGGGAGATGCTGGAATGATGCATCCCCTGTGTCTGGAATAAAGGATCACAATCTCAAAATAGGGGTTCAGCAATTCAAAACAGAGATGAGGAGATTTTAATCTAGATGATAGTTACGTAGATGGCGTGAGATTCCCCTGGGTCCTCCATTTTCCTCCCACGTACTTTTTTCAAGTATATAAAAAAAGATACAAGAGAGATGAGAGCGGATATAGGACCAGTAGAAAATGAGACAGGAGAAATAATAATGGGTGACAAGGAGGTGGCAGACGAACTAAATGAGCATTTTGCATCAGTCTTCACTGTGGCAGACACTAGCAGTGTGCCAGGTGTTGAAGGCTGTGAGGGAAGAGAAGTGAGTGCAGTACTGTTACATGGGAGAAGGTGCTCAAAAAGCTGAAAGACCTACGGGTACATAAGTCACCTGGACCAGATGAATTGCACTCTAGGGTTCTGAAAGAGGTAGCAGTAGAGATTTTGGAAGCCTTAGTAATAATTTTTCAAAAATCATTGGACTCTGGCGTGGTTCCAGAGGACCAGAAAATTGCAATTGTCACTTTCCTGTTTAAGAAAGGAGGGTGGCAGCAGAAAGGAAATTATAGACCAGTTAGCCTGCCCTCAGTGCTTGGGAAGATGTTGGAGTTAATTGTTAAGCATGAGGTTATGGAGCACTTGGTGACACAGGACAAGATAGGACAAAGGCGGCATCGTTTCCTTAAGGGAGAATCTTGTCTAATGAATCTGTTGGAATTCTTTGAAGTAATTACAAGTAGGATAGATAAAGAGGATGCAGTGGATGTTGTATATTTGGATTTTCAGAAGGCCTTTGACAAAGTGCCACACATAAAGCTGCTTACCAAGTTAAGAGCCCATGGTATTACAGGAAAGTTACTAGCATGGTTAGAGCATTGGCTGATTGGCAGGAGGTAGCAAGCGGGAATAAAAGAATCCTTTTCTAGTTGGCTGCCAGTGACTAGTGGTGTTCCACAAGGGTCGGTGTTGGGACTACTTTTTATGCCGTATATCAGTGATTTAGACGATGGAATAGATGGCTTTTTTGCCAAGTTTGCAGATGATATGAAGATTGATGGAGGGGCAGGTAGGGTTGAGGAAAAGTGTATGCTGCAGAAGGACTTTGACAGATTAGGAAAATGGGCAAGAAAGTGGCAAATGAAATACGATGTTGGAAAATGCATGGTAATTCACTTTAGTCGAAGAAATAAATGTGCAGACTATTTTCTAAACAGGGAGAAAATCCAAACATTCTGAGATGCAGAGGCTTGTACAGAAAACCCTAAAGGTTAACTTGCAGGTGATTCATTGGTGGGAAGACAAATGCAATGTCAGCATTCATTTCAAGAGGTCTAGAATACAAGAGCAGGGATGTGATGCCAAGGCTTTATAAGGCACTAGTGAGGCCTGACCTTGAATATTGTGAACAATTTTGAGATCCTTATCTAAGAAAAGATGTTCTGGCATTGTAAAGGGAAGATGTTCAGGGAAGATTCAGAAGGATGATTCTGGGAATGCAAGGATTTTCACATGAGGGACATTTGATGCCTCTGGGCCCGTACTCACTGGAATTTAGAATGATTAGCAGGGAATTCATGGAAACCTTTTGATTGTTGAAAAACCTAGACAGAGTAGATGTGGAAAGGATATTTCCTATGTTGGGGAAGTCTCGGACAAGGGAGCACAGCCTCGGGAGAGAGGGGCGTCCATTTAAAACAGAGATGTGGAAAAATTTCTTTAGCCAGAGGGTAGTGAATTTGTGGAATTTATTACCACAGGCAGCTGTGGGAGTCAGGTCATTGAGTGTATCTAAGGCAGAGATTGATAGGTTCTTGACTGGACAAGGTATCAAAGGTTGCGGGGAGAAGGCCGGGGAGTGGGGCTGAGGAGGGGCGATAAAAGGATCAGTCATGATTGAATAGTGGAGAAGACTCAATGGGCCAAATGGCCTAATTTTGCTTCTAAGTCTTATGATATGGGTGGTAGGGGAGGCAGATATGGTGGAGGTGTTTGAGGCTCTTGTATAAGAAAATGTATATGTCAAGATACAGATATTGTGCAGACAGAAGTGATTATTTAGCCATTTAATGCTAGTTCATTTAGTGTGGCACACCATGTGGACGGAAAGTCTTGTTCCTGTATGGTAGCCAAATAGTTCTGGAAAAAAACATAAGAATTTTTACCTAAGACCTTGAAGTTGAACCAAGCAAGGATTTATTTCACTCATGACCATGTCCTATTTCTATAATTCTTTATCTGGTGCTTTATTTTCTCTGATGCAGTCATGGCCTGCTTTGAAGAAATAGGGAAGATGTCCTCTCAGCATCCTAAGCCTGTCGATCTGGTTCTTGAGTATGGTACTGCAGGATTCAGAGCAAAGGCAGAACAACTCGATCATGTGATGTACCGCATGGGCCTTCTGGCGGCACTGAGGTCAAAGAAAACTGCACGCACCATTGGAGTAATGGTCACAGCCTCCCATAATCCAGAGGTAATATTCAACCATCAGTGTGTGACTTTGAGCGGGGTTCCCAACATTTTTTTATGCCATGGATCCCTACCATTAACTGAGGGGTCAGTGGACCCCGACTTGGGAACCCCTGGTTTTATCATTCTAATTTTAATTTTATCTCAAGTGGTTCCAGTGAAGTGAAGACTGCCGTGTATTTAAATATGTAAGTAAGCCATTGGACTGGTGTTGGAAATTTCAAATACAAACAGAATAGACAGGAGTTGCACAGGTATTATCCGTGCGGAAATACAGTTAACAGTTCAGTGTTGATGGCCAAAGACCATTGAACTGACATATCAAATCCATTTCTCAGAACAGTAAGGACCATTGTAGAGTAGAATTAGGCCATTTGGCCCATCGAGTCTGCTCTGCTATTTCATCATGGCTGATCCATTTTCCCTCTCAGCCCCAGTCTCCTGCTCTTCCATCTTATAAAATGTGATCTTACACTTAGGTGTCGCTTTCCTGCACGAACGCTTTGTCTCCTAATCCCTTAATATTCAGAAATCTGTGATTTTCTGCCTTGCATAGAATCAGCAACTGAGTCTCCACAATTCTCCTGGGTAGAGAATTCAAATGTTTATAATCCTTGGGTGAAGAAACTTCTTATCTCACTCCTGAATTCTGACCCCTTCTTTTGATTCTGAACTGGATCAATGTGGTTTATAAGGCTGTGGGAGCAGGTCAGAGATTGACTATTCTGTGGGAAGTAGCTACTTTGCATCAACTTTGAATCAAAAATTATTGTCAAGTAGAAGTAGATTAGTCCGAATATCCATGAGTGTGAAGTTTGATACCTTTTGCACTAAAATACTATCCAGATTAAGCAGCTGGTTTGCACTGCAGCTCTCTTTAAACATTCATCCCTTTCATTACTAATTATGAAAAAGCAGGGCTTCCACATTTGTAGCCTGGGGATTACTACTTGTGCCATGTGCTAGTCAGGTGAGAATTCTATGTATAGTGTGGTTTAATACATGGCAAAGCTGCTGATGCAGGTGGGGGGGGGCTTCAGATTTCAGTAGGTACGTTTAATGTCAGAGAAATGTATACAATATACATCCTGAAATTCTTTTTCTTCGCAAACGTCCACAAAAACAAAGGAGTGCCCCAAAGAATGAATGATAGTTAAATGCTGGAACCCCAAAGCACTCCTCAACTCCCCCCCCACCCCCACAAGTAAGCAGCAGTAAAGCAACGATCCCCCCCTTCCCTACCAGCAAAAAGCATCAGCACCCTCCACTCAAGCGTGCAGCAAAGACACAGACTTGCAGTACCCCAAAGGCGACTCGTTCATCCAGTATTCGACATACCACAGGCTCTCTCTCCCTAATGAGGCAAAAACAGGCATTCCCATTTCACAGCAAGACAGGAGACATAACGAAACAACTCGCTGTTTCATGGCATTAGAAGTCTGTTGTGTTGCTTTTTCCCAGCTGTGTGCCCAAAGAACTTGGGTCCCTGGGCACGCAGCAAGGAGCCAGCTCACTGCTTTCGATCTTCCATGTACTCCCGTGACACATCAGGCAGCAGGTAGGAACTGTACAAACTAGACTTTTTGCATCTGAACTGGAGGGAACCAGTATCCCAGTTGAGAGGTTTGCTAGTGGTTCTGGAGAGAGCTTAAACTGGGGTGACTGGGGATGGGACTCACAGCAGAAGGGCAACAGGTGGTAGGGTTGAGGCAAGAAAGATGGGATGACAGGTAATTCCGAAAGGGAGGACAACAAGAGCCAGGCTAATAAACACAGTGGGACTGATGGGCTGAGATGCGTCTTTTTTAATACTGTACTTGGAGTATTATGGATAAGGAGGATGAACTTGGATCCTGGATCAGTACATGAAATAAGGAAGTTTTTGCCATTGCAGAGATCTGGAGGGACAGGACTGTTAGTGCGTTTCATTGTTTTGGATGTGATGGAGAGGGGGTTATGAGCTTGGAGGGTTGCGCTAATAGTAAGGAAGAATGTCAGAGCAGTCCTTGGACATACTGGAGGGCTTATCCTCAATTTGGATGGAGCTCAGAGAAAGGACAATTGCAATTACACTGTAGCCCCCCATAGTCACCAAGAGGTAAAGGAACTGATATATAGACAGATTATGGAAAGCTACAGAAACAATAGGGTTGTCATAGTGGTGTACTTTAAAATCACTAGCTTTGGTGTGGCATGATAGCACCACGGCCAGTGTAACACTATAGAAGTGCCAGCAGCCTGGATTTAATTCCCCCCGTGGTCTGTGAAAAGTCTGTACGTTCTCCCCATGCCCACATGGGTTTAGTCCAGGTGCATCAGTTTCCTCCCACAATCCAAAGATATGGTGGTTAGTAGGTTAAATTGGTCACGTGGGTGTAATTGGATATGGGGGTTATAGGTTAAATTGGTCACGCGGGTGTAATTGGATATGGGGGTTAGGTTAAATTGGTCACGCGGGTGTAATTGGATATGGGGGTTAGTAAGTTAAATTGGTCACGTGGGTGTAATTGGATATGGGGGTTAGTAGGTTAAATTGGTCACGCTGGTGTAATTGGATATGGGGGTTAGTAGGTTAAATTGGTCACGCTGGTGTAATTGGATATGGGGGTTAGTAGGTTAAATTGGTCACGCGGGTTTAATTGGATATGGGGGTTAGTAGGTTAAATTGGTCACGCGGGTGTAATTGGATATGGGGGTTAGTAGGTTAAATTGGTCACGCTGGTGTAATTGGATATGGGGGTTAGTAGGTTAAATTGGTCACGCTGGTGTAATTGGATATGGGGGTTAGTAGGTTAAATTGGTCACGCGGGTGTAATTGGATATGGGGGTTAGTAGGTTAAATTGGTCACGCTGGTGTAATTGGATATGGGGGTTAGTAGGTTAAATTGGTCACGCGGGTGTAATTGGATATGGGGGTTAGTAGGTTAAATTGGTCACGCGGGTGTAATTGGATATGGGGGTTAGGTTAAATTGGTCACGCGGGTATAATTGGACAGTGTGGGCTCACGGGGCCCTTGTTACCATGTTGTATATCTAAATAAAAATAAAACTAATATTGATTGGAATTTCCTTAATACAAGAAGATTGGATGGGCAAGATTCCTTCAGTGCATCTAAGAGAGGTTCGTGAAACAGTTTTTCGAGAGTCCAATGAGAAGAGAAAACGTACTAAATCTTTATTTGGCAAATGAGCCAGACCAGGTGACAGACCTGATAGTGATCAATAAAGGTAATCTTTAAAAACTCTTTAATTTCCTGGATTATTTTGCTCCATAGAGTTTGTGAACTCATTGTAATGAATAAGGTTGCCATTAGTATGTTTTTAAAGTTGTGAGATTGCATGTTAGGTTCATTCAGCCCTTCTCTTCAGCATCCTCAGTAATGTGGGAGATAGCCAAATGCTCATGCAAAGAGGGCATTGGTAAGACCAGATGTGGAATACTGTGAACTGTACTGACCTCCTTATTTTAGAAAATATGTTCATGTATACTATGGGTTGTATGAAGAAAATTGGACAGGCTATGTTGTACCTGTGGTGAGGGAGGACTTGATTGAAACGTTAAATCCCAAGGAATCTCAACAGGGTGAATATGGTGAGAATATTTCCTTGGGTGAGTCTAGAACTATAGGAGGGGTCAATATTTTAAAAACAAAGGGTTAGCCATTTAAGACAAATGAGGTGATTTTGTTTTTTCTTGAAGGTTCATGAATCTTTGGAACTCTGTTCCTCAGAGCTGTGGAAGTGGAGTCTTTGAATATTTTTAAGGATTAGATTGATAGGCAAAAAAGGAAAAGACAGATGGGAATGTGGCATTGAGGTTCAGCCAGGAGGGTGATTTAGTGTGGGAGTGACAGGAGAGTGCAGGGTTTGATGCAAGATTCCTGGCACATCACATCAGTTTACACACTGAGTAGATGTCTTTTCAAAATGCAAGAGAACATATATATTTAGGTATGTATTTGAGACTGGATGACCAAGGGCGCTGTAATTAACCCACAAGCCCGAAACTTGGTGATCTACCAGCACATGGAGATGTCCATGGCTGAATGCTGCCAGCTGGCACATTGTCGCCTGCAGGAATACGTGCTGAGGGATGCACTCAAACTTGATGCAGCCGCCACGAAGGCCCATTGGGGAAGGACCACAGTTTAAGGTTCGTCACCCACGGGAGCGGGAGGGGTCGGGTGGGGAGGAGTATATCCCTCATCAGCGGTGTGGGTAGGTGAATCAACATAGTGCCACAGGAGTGGCTGGAGATGTAGAAAGGCATAGACCATAAAGGAACTTTGGTAAAGAATGAGAGTCAACACCTGGCTTTTTATTGTAAATAAGTTTTATTCTTGACTAACGTTTGAGAGTCAACGAATGATTTATTGTAAACATCTTTAATTTGAATAAGGACTGAGAGTCAAGGCATGATTTATTGTAAACATCTTTAATTTGAATAAGGACTGAGTCAACGCATGATTTATTGTAAATAACTTTATTTATTGAATAAGGACTCGGAGTCAATGAATGGTTTTTATGTAAATAACTTTATTGTAATATTTCTGAATACAGTATATTTTTGGGAAAAAAAATTAACCCACAATCTACAGACTCAGTCCAATGTTAGTGTGAAAAGTACTGAAAACTAAGTGGCTGGTAAGCACAAATGCCCAATAACCTGATTTTCTTTTTTGGAACTGTATACCGGCCTAAGAACACAAAAATCAGGAGTCAGAAATTTGGCTACTTGTGCCCAATCCATTGACTCATTGTGATTCAGTGACGTCACAATCACTCTTTGGTTTCTGCTCTGTTTTCTCTTTGATTCTCTTAACATCCAACAATGTGTAATGCCCTGGTTCACATCTTTACTCTTATGCTGTAGGTATTTCATTTAGCAGTTCTGTAAGAGCAGTCTGGTCTGCTTTCAGCCTGTTTGGGTTATTGTTGAAGATAAGGGATGATAAGGGGATATGTGCTATTCAATTGGCTGGAGGTTTTCTTGATGAGGGACAATAAGGTAGGGCTTGTTTTTTTTTGTTGGGGGGAGATGAAGAGAGAAGACGCTGGGGAGAACCGGTCGTAGTATACGATCTGGTGGGAGACCCGTTTGTTCGAGATGGATTATGAGCGACATTTGGAAGGTGGTGTGTGCTTTCATGTTGACCGAGGGCCCAGCGTATGAGTGACAGAGAGATTCAAGATGAGCTCCAACTTGTGCATATTTGACTGTTTAATTAGAATTTTTTTGTTACTCTTTACTAACCCTTCAGTTAAGATTTATAAATATAATTCCTTCAATCGTATGCAATGTACTGTCTGTTATTCCGTGGCATTAATTTGTACAGGATAGCAAATGACACAATATCCACACAAACCGGGTTTGCGGGGATCAAGCGCACCTCAGTTTGACAAGTTTAGCGGGGCCGGAGGTTGTCTTCCCTAGACTTACACAGCCAAGGAAACCAGGGTGTTTCAAATGTATTGAACCTCTGTCTCAAATGTACTCAGTTCTCTAACTTTTCAGCACCCTCTAGATGAGGAAGCTGTTTCTTATCACCGTCATGGTTGGCTAACCCCCTACTTTGAGATTGTCATACTTGGTTATAGATACCGTATTCCAAGAGAAACATCATCCCTGTGACTCCATTTACCCCATCTCTGGAACCTCCCTGGCAAATCATTGTTCAACTCCCTTTATCAGAACCATTTCTGCCCTTGGGTAGGAGAGCAAACCTGTGCACGAGTGGTCTCACTGGCATCCTATATACTTTCAGTAAGTTCTCTTTATTCTTGCACTCAAATCCCGTTCGAGAACATCGACGTACTACTTGCGTTCTTAATTTCTAGCTGTACCTGTATATTAACTTGCACTAGTTTGTGTATAAGGACACCCAGGTCTTTCTGAACATCGCCTTACAGTTGCTTATCATTTAACGTATACTGAATTTGTTTTTATACCAGTGTATAATGCGTAATTTTTTACCTTGGTATTCCATCTGCCATATCCTGGCACGGCTGCTTATACTGTTCTCACATCTTCACAACTCAGTTTTGCTTGGCTTTTTATCTTTAGAGTCGTACGGCATGAAATTGGGCTTCAAATCCATCTGGTCCATGCTAATCCCAATTCCCATCTGAGCTAGTCCTAATAGCCCACATTCAGCCCATATCCCCGTAATCATTTTTTGTCCATGTTCCTGTCCAAGTACCTCAGTGACATTCTCAGCGTATTGGTCTCATTAACTCATTATTGATCTTATTGAATGGCAGAGCAGGCTCGATGGGCCAGGTGGACTCCTCCTGCTCCTGTGTCTTGTGTTCTTATGTTCTAATTAGCAGGAAGTTCGGAAGAAACAGAATTATCAGTCAACATCTCTACAACATGTTAGTCTCAGTTTATTACCATTTTAAATGATTCCTTTCCATTACAGGAAGACAATGGGGTGAAATTGGTTGATCCACTAGGAGAGATGCTTGCATCAGCGTGGGAAGCCCATGCCACTCAGTTAGCAAATGCAGAAGACCAGGATCTAAAATCTGCTTTAACCAATATTGTTGAGAAGGAATCTATAAATCTGCAGGAAGAGGCTCGGATATTTCTTGGCAGAGACACACGGTAGGTGTTACAGTTTTGTGATTACAGATATAGCTGGAGTTGGAAAACATCTAATTTATTTCTCTGTATGAAGGAGTGTAAAAGGCTCAAAGTGAGGAATAAACCATCATTCCATTGTTTTAACATTGTAGTAATGTTTGTGGCAATCATTTTCATCTCGTTTGTGTGGCAAGAAGAGTACTTGAAACTAACTATCCTGAACTTCGCTTTACTTCTGTGGTAGTAGCTCCTCGTCATCTTGAAAACTTTCCTAAATTAATATCTAGGTAATTCATTCATAGTCAATGAGCAAAAGTGTTTTTGAAGTTCAAAGCATCAAATTTGGTATAAAAGTCAGGGGCTTCTGTGAAGCTGTGATTCCTGCCCTCGTATAAGCTCCTAACATTTGACATACCTACAGTACTATGTAAAAGTCTTAAGCACATATATATAGCTAGGGTGTGTAAGGCTTTCGCACAGTACTGTAGTAATTCTATGTATTGCAATATACTGTTGCTGCCAAAAAAATTCATGACGTGTGACGATAAACGGGATTCTGATATGGGTCTCTGCTGTGGATGGAGAGTGGGGAGGAGACAGGGACAGGGGAATTATTGTTGGGGAAAAGGGGAAAGGAGTGGGAAGCAACAGAGAGACGTTCTGTAATGATCAACAAACCTATTGTTTGGAATCAAATGACCTTGCCTGGTGTCTCAGGGCTGAGTGTGTCTGCGTCCGCACCACCTCATGGCCCTGGCAGCACTACTCTGCCACCTGTTCCACACCCCTCACACGGCGCTCCACCCTTGCCATTCCCAACATCCTTGATTTACAAACTCGCTTTCCATCAACATTGACAAATGTAGTACTGTGCAGAAGTCTTGGACACCCTGGCTATATCTATGTGCATAAGACTTTTGCACAGTACTGTACAGCAGGCAATTGTACTGCAAGGTATCTCAAAAGCACAAATATTTGGGATCTTGTCCTACTGTGGATACGTATTTTTCTTTGGGAGCAGTACAGATGAAAAGTGGTTTGAGTTGTGAAGGCAACAGACAATTGAGGCTTGGAACCAGACATTACCGTAAGCAATTGAGCCAGTTTGTTCACCGTCCTGCCTATGTCGTCAAAGAATTTCAGATGGTGGAAATCTGAAACAAAATCAAGGTGACTGGTGAGTCTCATGTCAGTTGTAGGTAAACAGCTGGAGAAAATTCTTAGGGGTATGATTTATGAGCATTTGGAAACCCATGACCTAATTAGGGAGAGCTAGCATGGCTTTGTGCAGGGCAAGGCGGGCCTTACCAATTTGATTGTGTTTTTTGACAAGGTGGCAAGTGAGGTTGACGGTAGAGCTGTGGATGTTGTCTACATGGATGTCTGACAAAGGCCAATCCAGAAGATTAGGATGCATGAGTCCTCGGCAAGTTGGCTGTTTGGATTCAGAACTGGCTTGCCCATAGAAGACAGAGGGTAGTGGTTGAAGGGACTTATTCAAGCTGGAGGTTTGTAATCAGTGGTGTTCTCAGGGATCTGTGCTGCGATCTCTGCTGTTTGTGATGTATATAAGTGACCTGGATGAAAATGTAGATGAATGGGTGAGTAAGTTTGCGGATGATACCAAGATTGGTGGAGTTGTGAATAGTGTAGAAGACAGGCAAAGAATACAGCACAATATAGTTCAATTGCAGATATGGGCAAAAAAATGGCAGATGGAGTTTAACCCAGATAAATTTGAGGTGTTCCACCTTGGTCGGGCAAATGCAAGGAGACAGTACACTGTTAAGAGCAAGACCCATAACAGTGTTGCTGAGCAGAGGTAGGTAATCTGAGTCTCTCCCACCCAGAGTAGAAATGTCAAATAAGCAGATGTGATAGCAATGTTTTAAGAGGCATTTAGACTGACACGTACAGTCAAGGAATAGATGGACATGGCCTACGTGCAGTCAAATGCGATTAGTTCAGATTGGTATCATGGCAGGCATGGCCACAGTGTGCCAAGGAGCCTGGTCCTATGCTGTACCGGAGCTGACTGGCTGGGAGAAGCTGAAATTGTTTGCAAAATAGGAGGTGGAAAATATAAAGTGGATTAATTAATCCACAATCCCTAAACCTTAACTTGACACCTAACTCAATCTCTGTCCCAAAATCATCCCTATGAACTTAAAAATAAGACTAATACTGAGCGATGATCTCAACAGAGGCTTAGGCTCGACGTCATACTGTCAGGAATTTTCATGTTATCTACAGACTTCCTAATTAGATCACCAGCCCGCACCTTCGTCCGGGCCGCCAGCCAAGTGACTAACTCACTGTGACTTAATCTTCCGAATAAGTTCACCATGAGGGACCTAGTCAATTGTTTTGTTTAACTCCACTGGATTCAATGTTGTAAAATAATAAAACAGCAAACTTCCAAGGGGGGTTCCCTACCCTCAACAATCATCTTGATCATTGTAGATATCCTTAAGTATCTACCCATCTACAATGGGTAGTCAAAACTTCCCAATGCATCATCAGCACCAACGTACACATCATCAAGGATATATATACAGAAAGGTGCTGGAAAAGGACCAGTAACATCATGATGGATCCCATACACCGTGCTCATGGACAGTTTGTCCCACTCCCATCAGGGAGGAGGCTACGTAGCGTCCACACCAGAACCACCAGACTCAAAAACAGTTACTTTCCCCAAGCAGCAAGGCTGATCAACACCCCTACCCACTAACCAACCCCTCCACACCCCCCCATCACCATTCCTTCATAGTTTCCTGTCAGAGTCACCTTATGTATGGACACTGTTGTGCCTAGTGTCATTTTTCGGACATATAGTCTACAGTATGTATATTTATTTTTATTATGTTTTTATCTTGATTTTTGGTGTTGCATCAGATCTGGAGTAACAACTATTTCATCTTCCTTTACACTTGTGTACTGGAAATGACCTTAAACAATCAAAACTTTTGTTTCCTCAAGAAAAGCTTCATCAAACTTTTGAGATAGGACCTTCCCCTGTACAAAGCCATGCTGGCTATCCCTAAGAAATCCATGTTTTTTGAAACTTCAGTAAATTTTGTCTCCAAGTATCTTTTCCAGTAATTTACCTACTACTGGTGTAAGGTTTGGAAGCCTAGAATTTCTTGGTTTGCTCCTGTTGTGCTTCTTAGTCAAAGGAACGTTAGCTCTTCTCCAGCCTGCTGATTCCTCGCCCAATGATCTCTGTCAAGGCACCAACAATCTCCTCCCTCCTCCCTTCCTTCCCTTGGTATCTTGAATTGGATCCTATCACGCCCTGGGAATTTATCTACCTTGTGTGGTGCCAGGGAAGCAAGGTACAAAAAAATCCCTCTTTATTCTTGAGAGGACCTACCCCTTCTCTAGCTATCCTCTTGCTCATGATATACATATAAAATGCCTTGGGATTTTCCTTAATTTTACTGCTAAGGATATTTCATAACTCCTTTTTAACCCTCCTAATTTCTTGTTCGAGTTTTTTCCTGCCTCCTTTATATTCTTCAAGAGCCTTGTCTGATTTGAGCTTCCTAAACTTGCACATGTTTCCTTTTGACTTTGTCTAAACTTAGTCATAGAGTTGTACAGACCCTTTGTCCCAAATGGTCCATGCTGACCAAGATGCCCAGTTAATCTAGTCCCATTTGTCTACACCTTGCACATGTCTTGCACAAGGGCAAAGAATGCAGGACTGAAAGTGCTGTATTTAAATGCATGTAGCATTTGGAATGAGGTGGATGAACTCGTGGCGCAATTAGAGTCGTTGTGGGCATCACTGTGTCATGGCTGAAAGAAGGCCATGGTTGGGAGCTGAATATCAAAGCATATACTTTGTATCGAAAGGACAGACAGGAAGGCATAGGCAGTGGTGTGGTTCTGTTGGTAAGAGATGGAATTACATCTTGAGAAAGAGGTGACATAGGGTCAGAGAATGTTGAATCTTTGTGGGTGGAGTTAAGAAACTGCAAATGTAAAATAAACTATTATGGGAATCATATATAGGCCTCCAAATAGTAGCCAAGGTGTGAGGTTCGGATTCCAGAGGGAGCTGGAAAAGACATGGAATAAGGGAAATGTCACAATTGTAGTGGGGGACTTCAACACACAAGGTGGGGAAAATCAGGTTGGTGTTGGATCGCAAGAGAGGGAATTTGTTGAGTGCCGATGAGATGGCTTTTAAGAGCAGTTTGTGCTTGAGCCTACTGGGGGAAAGGCCATCTTCTATTGGGTGTTGTGAAGTAATCCAGATCTTATCAGGGAGCTTAATGTAAAGGAACCCTTAGGATCATAATATGATTGAATTCATACTGCAATTTGAGAGGCAGAAGCATAAGTCACATGTATCAGTATCACAGTGGAATAAAGGGCATTACAGAGGCATGAGAGAGGAGTTTGCTCAGGTGGATCGGAGGAGGATACTGGCGGGATGACAGCAGGGCAGAGATGGCTGAAATTTTTGGGAATAGTTCACAAGGTGCAGGATAGATATGTCCCACAGAAGTTGTTCTCAAATGAGGGGTAGCAACCGTGGCTGACAAGGGAAGTTAGGGACTGCATAAAAGCCAAGGAAAGGGCATATAAGGTAGCAAAAGTGCGTGGGAAGTTGGATGATTGGGAAGCTTTTAAAATCCAACAGAAGATAATTAAAATAAGCTATAAGAAGGGAAAAGATGAAATACGAGGGCAAACTAGCCAGTAATATAGATTGGGATATCAAAAGCTTTTTCAGTTATAAAGAGTAAAAGGGATGTTAGAGTTGATATTGGACCACTGGAAAATGATGCTGGTGAGGTAGTAATGGGGGACAAAGAAACAGTAGATGAACTTAATGGGTACTTTGTATCTGTCTTCACTGTGGAAGACACTTGCAGAGAGGTCCATGAGTGTCAGGGAGTAGGAGTGAGTGCCATTGCTATTACAAAGGGAAAAAGTGCTAGGCAAGCTGAAAGGTCTTAAGGTGGATAAGTCACCTGGACCAGATATTCCAGAGTCATGAAAGGGGTTGCTGAAGAGATTATGGATGGATTGGTCGTGATCTTTCAAGAATCACACATCAAAGTTGCTGGTGAACGCAGCAGGCCAGGCAGCATCTGTAGGAAGAGGTGCAGTCGACGTTTCAGGCCAAGACCCTTCGTCAGGACTAACTGAAGGAAGAGTGAGTAAGGGATTTGAAAGTTAGAGGGGGAGGGGCAGATCCAAAATGATAGGAGAAGACAGGAGAGGGAGGGATAGAGCCAAGAGCTGGACAGGTGATTGGCAAAAGGGATACAAGAGGATCATGGGACAGGAGGTCTGGGAAGAAAGACAAGGGGGGGGGAACCCAGAGGATGGGCAAGAGGTATATTCAGAGGGACAGAGGGAGAAAAAGGAGAGTGAGAGAAAGAATGTGTGTATAAAAATGAGTAACAGATGGGGTACGAGGGGGAAGTAGGGCCTTAGCAGAAGTTAGAGAAGTCGATGTTCATGCCATCAGGTTGGAGGCTACCCAGACGGAACATAATGTGTTGTTCCTGCAACCTGAGTATGGCTTCATCTTTACAGTAGAGAAGGCCGTGGATAGACATGTCAGAATGGGAATGGGATGTGGAATTAAAATGTGTGGCCACTGGGAGATCCTGCTTTCTCTGGCGGACAGAGTGTAGATGTTCAGCAAAGCGGTCTCGCAGTCTGCGTCGGGTCTCGCCAATATATAAAAGGCCACATCGGGAGCACCGGACGCAGTATATCACCCTAGTCGACTCACAGGTGAAGTGTTGCCTCACCTGGAAGGACTGTTTGGGGCCCTGTTTGGAGGAAGTGGGAGGAGCCAGAAGGAGAAATTATTAAGAGTAAGGACTAATTCCACCAGACGGAGCAGAGTGGTGGTAGAGGGGAACTGATTAGGTCAATTCCGCTAGACGGAGCAGAGTGGGAAATTCAAGCAATTCAATTCTTCCTCCAAACTAAAGGTGTAGCTATGGGCACCCGTATGGGTCCTAGCTATGCCTGCCTTTTTGTTGGCTTTGTGGAACAATCTATGTTCTGTTCCTATTCTGATATCTGTCCCCCAATTTTCCTTCGCTACATCGACAACTGCATTGGCGCTGCTTCCTGCACGCATGCAGAATTCGTTGACTTTATTAACTTTGCCTCCAACTTTCACCCTGCCCTCAAGTTTACCTGGTCCATTTCTGACACCTCCCTCCCCTTTCTAGATCTTTCTGTCTCTGGAGACAGCTTATCCACTGATGTCTACTATAAGCCTACTGACTCTCACAGCTATCTGGACTATTCCTCTTCTCACCCTGTCTCTTGCAAAAACGCCATCCCCTTCTTGCAATTCCTCCGTCTCCGCCGCATCTGCTCTCAGGATGAGGCTTTTCATTCTAGGACGAGGGAGATGTCTTCCTTTTTTAAAGAAAGGGGCTTCCCTTCCCCCACTATCAACTCTGCTCTTAAACGCATCTCCCCCATTTCACGTACATCTGCTCTCACTCCAACCTCCCGCCACCCCACTAGGAATAGGGTTCCCCTGGTCCTCACCTACCACCCCACCAGCCTCCGGGTCCAACATATTATTCTCCGTAACTTTCGCCACTTCCAACGGGATCCCACCACTAAGCACATCTTTCCGTCCCCCCGTCTCTCTGCATTCTGCAGGGATCGCTCCCTACGCAACTCCCTTGTCCATTCGTCCCTCCCATCCCTCCCCACTGATCTCCCTCCTGGCACTTATCCGTGTAAGCGGAACAAATACTACACATGCCCTTACACTTCCTCCCTTACCACCATTCAGGGCCCCAAACAGTCCTTCCAGGTGAGGCAACACTTCACCTGTGAGTCGACTGGGGTGATATACTGCATCCGGTGCTCCCGATGTGGCCTTTTATATATTGGCGAGACCCGACGCAGACTGCGAGACCGCTTTGCTGAACATCTACGCTCTGTCCGCCAGAGAAAGCAGGATCTCCCAGTGGCCACACATTTTAATTCCACATCCCATTCCCATTCTGACATGTCTATCCACGGCCTCCTCTACTGTAAAGATGAAGCCACACTCAGGTTGGAGGAACAACACCTTGTTGTCCGTCTGGGTAGCCTCCAACCTGATGACATGAACATCGACTTCTCTAACTTCCGCTAGGCCCCACCTCCCCCTCGTACCCCATCTGTTACTTATTTTTATGCACACATTCTTTCTCTCACTCTCCTTTTTCTCCCTCTGTCCCTCTGAATATACTTCTTGCCCATCCTCTGGGTCCCCCCCCCCCCCCCCGTCTTTCTTCCCGGACCTCCTGTCCCATGATCCTCTTGTATCCCCTTTTGCCTATCACCTGTCCAGCTCTTGGCTCCATCCCTCCCCCTCCTGTCTTCTCCTATCATTTTGGATCTCCCCCTCCCCCTCCAACTTTCAAATCCCTTACTAACTCTTCCTTCAGTTAGTCCTGACGAAGGGTCTCGGCCTGAAACGTCGACTGCACCTCTTCCTACAGATGCTGCCTGGCCTGCTGCGTTCACCAGCAACTTTGATGTGTGTTGCTTGAATTTCCAGCATCTGCAGAATTCCTGTTGTTTATCTTTCAAGAATCACCTGATTCTAGCATAGCCCTGGAGGACTGGAAGGTTGCAATTGTCACTCCACTCTTTAAGAAGGGAGGAAGGCAATAGAAAGGAAATTAAAGGCCAGTTAACCTAACTCCAGCGTTTTGGGGAAGTGTTGGAGTTCACTATTAAGGATGAGGTTTCGGGGTACTTGGAAACTAATGATAAAATAAGTGAAAGACAGCATGGTTTCTGTAAAGTGAAATCTTGCTTGACAAATTTGTTAGAGTTCTTTGAGGAATGCCAAGCAGGGTGGACAAAGGAGAAGCTGTAGATGTTATTTACTTGGATTTTCGGAAGGCCTTTGATAAGGTGCCACACATGAGGATGCTTAACAAGATGAAATCCTATGGTGTTACAGGAAAGATATTGGCATGGATAGAGGAATGGCTGACAGGCAGAATGCAGCAAGTGGGAATAAAAGGGGCCTTTTCTGGTTGGCTACCAGTGACTAGCGGTGTTCCTCAGGTCAGAATTGGGACCGCTACTTCTTACATTGTCGGCCCATGATTTCGATAATGGAATTAATGGCTTTGTGGCAAAATTTGTGGATGATGAAAAGATGGGTGGAGGGGTGCTGGGGAAGCAACGTGATTATAGCAGGACTTGGACAAGTTGGAAGAATGGACAAAAAGTGGCAGATAGAATACAGTATTGGGAAATGTATGGTAATGCATTTTGGTAAAAGGAACAATAGTGTGTAATATTATCTATTTGGGGAGAAGGTTCAAAAATCAGAGTTGCAGAGAATTGGGAGTCCTTGTGCAAGACTTCTATAAGGTTAATTTACAGGTTGAATCTGTGGTAAAGAAGGCAAATGCAATGTTGGTATTTATTTCAAGGGGAATAGAATGTAAAAGCAAGGAGATAATGTTGAGCCTTTATAAGACACTAGTCAGGCTGCACTTGGACTATTGTCAACAGTCTTGGGCCCCATATATCAGAAAGGATGTGTTGTTGAGAGTCCAGAGGAGGTTCACGAGGATGATTCTGGGAATTAAGGGGTTAATGTATGATGGGCATTTGGCAGCTTTGGAACTACACTCACTGGAATTCAGAGGAATAGAGGGGGAGGGGGGTCTCATTGAAACCTACCGACTGTTGAAAGGACTAGATAGGGTGGACGTGGAGAGGATGTTTCCTTTGGTGGGGGTATCCAGAACTAGAGGGCACAGCCTCCAAATTGAGCAGGTGACCTTTTAGAACAGAGGCAAAGAGGAATTTTTTTAGCCAGAGAGTAGTGAATCTATGGAATTCTCTGCCACAGACTGCGGTGGAGGCAGTGTCTGTGGGTATATTTAAGGCAGAAGTTCATCGTTTTCTATGGTGAGAAGGCAGGTGTATGGGGTTGAGTGGGATCTGGGATCAGCCATGATGGAATGGTGGAGCAGTCTCAATGGGCTGAATGGCCTAATTCTGCTCCTATGTCTTATGGTCTTATCCCTTGAAACCTTTCCTTTTATCCCTCGAAACCTATGTACCCTTTGTTAATGTACCTGCCTCAACCTGTTCCTTTGGCAGCTCATTCCATTTACAACCACTATTTAGAAGAAAAATTTGCCTCCTCAAGTTTCTATTAAACCTCTTCACTCTTACCTCAAACCAGGGGCTCCCAACCTCTAAGCCATGGGCCGACACCATTATGCAAGGGGTCTGTGCCTTAAACCAATACCTTCTAGTTCTTGATTCCCCAGCCCTTGGAAAATGATTGCGTGTATCATCCCATCTATGTGCCCTATAACTTTTGTAGAACTCTATAAGATCACCCCTCATTCTCCTACATTCCTAGCCAGTTCAGCCTCCCTCAGAAACTCATCATCTTTAGTTCTGGTGACATCCTCCTAAATCTTTCCTGTGCTTTTCAAGCTTAATGGCATCTTTCTTTCAGCAGGGTGACCAAAACAGAACACAATATTTCAAAAGCAGCCTCACCCAATGTCTTGTACACCTACAGCATAATATCCCAACTTCTATATGTAGTGCCCTGACGGATAAAGACCAGTGTGACAGAAGTTTTCTTCACACCCTGTGTGCCACTTTCAGGGGCCCATATACTTGTATCTATAAGACCTGTTCATTGTGTAAGTCCTATTCTTATTTATTTTTCCAAAATATAACACCTCACACTTAGCTGAATTAAACTCTACTTCTTGGCCCTTTTTCCCATCTGATCAAGTTCCTTCTGTCCTTCCTGATCACCATCTTCACTGCGTACACCACCACCTATTTTAGTATAAACTGCAGACACCAGACTACAACTGCATCAGAATCAGGTCTGATATCAGGGGCATATATCGTGATATTTGTTAACTTTGCAGCAGCAGTACAATGCAATACATAATAATATAGAAATAAAGTGTGAATTGCAGTAAATATATAAAGTACAAAATCAAAAATTTTAAAAGTGTGAGGTAGTATTTGTGGGTTCAGTGTCCATTCAGAAAATTGGATGGCAGAGGGGAAGAAGCTGTTCCTGAATTGTATCTTCAGGCTTTTGTACCTCCTGATGGTAGCAATGAGATGAGGGCATGTCATGGGTGATGGGTTCCTTAATAATGGACACCACCTTTCTGAGGAATTGCTCCTTGAAGATGTCTTGGATACAACGGAGGCTAGTGCCCTTGACGGAGTTGACTAATTTTACAACTTTGTGTAGCTTACTTCGATCCTGTGCGGTAGCAACCCCCCCCCCACCCTCATACCAGACGGTGATACAGCCAACCAGAATGCTCTCCAGCTACACCTGTAGAAATTTTCCAGCATTTTAAGTGACATACCAAATCTCCTCAAACTCCTAATGAAATATAGAGGCTGTCTTACCTTCTTTATAGCTGCATCGATATATTGGGACCAGGTTGTCAGGAGGTTTGATGGTGAGGTTAGGAATGGTGCGGAGAGAGTGGAGGGAAATGCACTCAGAGAAGGTGAGGTTCGATTAGGAGAGAGGAGTGGTGAAGCTGAGGCAGTTGATATCTCGTCTGCGGTTAGGGATGACAACTTTATAAGATGCATTTGGAGCATAAACTGAGGATTATTCATCTTTTGGCTTTGAGTTTTTCTGGGTGATGAAATTGATAATGAGTTGGGGAAGCAAATTAATTCAACCAACAGTGACCAATTAGTTTTCAATTTAGGACTCATCTTGAGATTATCTGAGAAGCAGTAAATAACCAAATGACCAGCTTGCCTTCGTGCTGTGTGACATGAGCATCAGTTTATTTAAAAAATGAGCTCTGTGTGTGTGTGTCTGTTCTATTCTGTAATTTTGTGTTCTGAATGTTTTTTTATTTTCAGACCCAGTAGCCCAAAGCTTTCCCAGGCTGTTATTGATGGTGTGTGTGTCTTAGGAGGAACTTACCTAGGTATGTGCTGAAGTTAGGATAACAGTAAATTCTTCCAAAAATGATCATATAATGTTCATTTCGTTCTGTTTGAATTTAAAACTTATATTTTAAACTTTGAGTGCTGATTGAAGGTACCATCATTTTTGAATGCCTCCAAAAACAATCATAAATGAAGAAATTGCAAAATTTTCAGTGAGGACAATCTTTTAATATCATTGTTAAAATACACCCTATTTTAAACTCCTTTCTAACAAACAGTTTGGATCACATTGTATTAACACTAATTTCACATGATAGAAATCTTGGATATCCTGGTGCCTGACGAAGGGTCAGACTGATTTTTATCAAGCTATTAGTTTTAAGTTGTGTAATTCTCTTTATTGTAGACTATGGTCTTGTCAGCACACCTCAGCTGCACTATATGGTTTGTTGCGGGAATACCATGGAACAGTATGGAATTGCAACAGTTGAAGGATATTACCAGAAACTTACTCGTGCATTTATTGCCTTGATGAAGCAGGTGATTTATTTTTCTATAGTGACTGATTATTTGCAGAAAAAACATGGAAATTAAAAATACCTGTTGAAATTTTCACATAAAATGTGAACTCTGCTATGGCATCCAAATTTAACAGCAGTGTGATTGATACAAGACAAACAGAATTAATCCTTTGAGCAACAGTTAAGTCAGTGCCTTAAATATATATTCATTCCAAATTGACCACAGTTGAATCTGTTTCAAATCACTGAACACAAAACAGTACAATGCAGGAACAGGCCCTTTGGCCTTTAGTGTCTGTGCCAAATGAAATTAATTATGTTATTTGCACATGCTCCACATCTCCCTCTTCTGTGTATTCATATGCCTAACTAACAACCTCTTAATCAGCACTGTCATATCTACTTCCACCATCATCCATGGTAGCATGTTCCAGGCACTTGCCCCACACATCTCCCTTAAACTCTTTCTCTCTAATCTTAAAGCTATCCTCTCTGGTATTTTACTTGAGGAAATAAACTCTGATTGTCTTTTTTTTTTACCCCTCATAATTCTATAAACTTCTATGAGGTCTCCAACTCACCAGAGACTATAATTGAAGTATTATTTATTTATTGAGATACAGTATTTAATGGGATTCTGGCCCTTGGAGCCGTGCTGCCCAGCAATCCCCCGATTTAATTCCAGCCTAACCATGGGACAATTTACAATGATCAATTGATCTACCAACTGGTACATCTTTTTGACTGTGGGAGGAAACCAGAGCACCCGGAGGCAACCCACGCCGTCACGGGGAGGACGTACAGACTCCTTACGGGAAGCAGTGGGAATTGAACCTAGTTCTCCAGTATTGTAAGGTGTTGTGCTGAGCGCTACACTACCATGCTACCTCATAGCTAATATCCTCTAAGCCATGCAGCATCCTGCTGAACCTCCTCTGCATCCTCTCCAAAGCCTTCACATCCTCCACGGGCACCGGAACAGCTCACAATACTCCAAATGCAGCCTAACCAATGTGTTATGCAGCTACAACATGACTTCCTGACTTGGATACTTAGTGTCCTGGCCAATGAAGGCAAGAATGCATACTCCTCCTTTAACAGGCCATCTGCTTTTGTTGCCAATTTATTTGAACTTGTCTCTTTTCTATCTTGGGTAATGGGTCAAAGGAGAAATTTTCCCCTAGTGAGAACCATCTCAAGTGCAAATGAAGATCATTGTGATTGATGCAGATCCATCAGCTGAATCCAGCACGAGGAGAGTTCTTAGTTTGTTTTATCAATGATTTCCCTATCTTAAAGAATGAAGGTGATGACCACATAAACATTGTGGAGCCTGCAGATGCTGGAATTCCAGAGCAAGACACACAAAGTCCCAGGGGAACCCAGCAGGTCAGGCAGCATCAATGGAAATGAATAAATAGTTGAGGTTTTGGGCCTAGACCCTTTATCAGGAGTGGAAAGGAAGGCAGAAGAAGCCAGGATAAGAAGTTTGTTTGGGGGGGTGGGGGGGGGAGTTAGAAGGACAAGCTAGAAGATGGTGGATGGGGGACGGGTATGAAGTAAGAAGCAGGGTGGTGATAAGTGGGGGAGGGAAGCAAAAGGAAGAGGAGTCTGATAGGAGAGGAGAGTAATCAAAGGGAAAAAGGAGGGGCACCCCAGTCGGGTGAGGAGAAGAGGTCAGAGGCCAGAGTGGGGAAATGAAGGAGAGGGAATGGGGAGGGAAAGTTAGACATTGATGTTCATGCCATCAGGTTGGAGACTATCCAGACAGAATATGAGGTGTTGCTCCTCCAACTTGTGAGTGGCCTCATCATAGCAGAAGAGAAGGTCACAGACTGACATGTCAGAATGGGCCCGGAACTGAAATTGTTGGCCACTGGGAAACTACGTTTTTTGTTGATGGAGCTGAGGTGCTTGACACAGGGGACCTCCAATCTACGTTAGATCTCACCAGTGCAGAGGAGGCCATATCAGGACATAGTAAACAACCTCACAAATTAACATGTGAAATGTTAACTCTCCTGGAAGGACTGTTTGGGGCCCTGAATGGAGGTGAGGGAGGAGGTGAATGGGCAGGTGTAACTCTTCAGCTGCTTGCAGGGTTAAGTGCTTGGAGGGAGATGAGTGGGGAGGGGTGAATGGACAAAGGAATTACAGAGGAAATGATCCTTGCGAATTGCTCCTTCTTGGCTCTTTCTTATCCCTGCAAGCAGCTGAAATGTTACACCAGTCCATTCACCTCCATCCTCGCATCCATTCAAAGCCACAAGCAGTATTTGCAGGTGAAGCAACACTTCGCATGCAAATTTGTTGGGGCTGTCTATTGTATCCAGTGCTCCCAATGTGGTCTCCTCTACACTGGTGAGACACGATGTAGATTGGGGGTCTGTTTTGTTCAGCTCCATCCACAAAAAGCAGAATTTCCTGGTGGTCAACCATTTCAATTCCTATCCCCATTCCCGTTCCGACGTGTTTGTCCATGGCCGCCTCCTTCTGTTACGATGAGGCCATTCTCAGTGTGGAGGAGTGACACCTCGTATTCCATCTGGGTAGCTTTCAACCTATTGGCATGAACAATGATTTCTCCAACTTCTGTTTTTTTTTTTTAAACTCCTCCTTCCCTCACCTTCATTTTCCCACTCTGGTCTCTTGCCTTTTCTCACCAGCCTGTCATGTCCCCCTGGTGCCCCTCCTTGCCTTTCCCCTATTATCCACTCTTCTATCAGATTCCTTCTTTTCCAGCCCTTTGACTTTTCCACTTATCATCTCCCAGCTTCTCGCTTCATCTCCCCCACCCACGTGGCTTCACCTATCACCTTCTAGCTTGTCCTCCTCTCCTTCCCCATCTTCTTGTTCTGATGCCCTCCCCTTTCTTTCTTAGTCCTGATGAAACATTGACTGTTTATGCCTCTTCATAAAGCTGCCTGACCTGCTGAGTTGCTCCAGCATTTTGTGTGTTGCTCTGGATTTCCAGCATCTGCAGAATCTCTTGTGTTAATGATCACATACAATTTGGTTTCTTTTACAAGACCTTGTTACAAAGTACTCAATGACAAATATTTAAAAACGAGAAAATCTGCAGATCCTGGAAATTCGAACAACACACACAAAATGCTGGAGCAACTCAGCAGGCCAGGCAGCATCTAGGAAAGGCATACAGTCGACGTTTCGGGTCGAAACCCTTCAACAGGACTGGGAGATAAAGCTACGGGGAGGGGAGATAGAAACACAAGGTGATGGGTGAGACCTGAAGCAGGAGGGGATGAAGTAAAGAGCTGGGAAGTTGATTGGTGAAAGAGACAGAAGGCCATGGAAGGAAGAAAAGAGGGAGGAGCACCAGAGGGTGGCGACGGGCAGGCAAGGAGATAAGGTGAGAGGGGTAAAAGGGGATGGGAATAGTGAAGGAGGGTATGGGGGGCATTACCAGAAGTTTCAGAAATTGATGTTCATACCATCAGGTTGGAGGCTACCGAATAAGGTGTTGTTCCTCCAATGACAAATATTTCTGGCATGCAGCATTAATTGGCAAATAGTATTCACTCCACATACTGTAAGTGCTAAGCCATAACAAGATTGATTCTTTAACCACAACCATGTAAATTCCTGTGGATAACAGCTGGGTATTCATGTGGAGTGATATATCTCCTAACTGCCCAAAGCCTTTCCACTATCAGGATGACACAGTTCAGGACTGTAACAGAATTCTCTCCAGTTGGCTAAATGTCTGTAGTTCTAACAATACTCAACATTCAACTCCATGCAAGATAAATCAACCCCATCAAGGAACCTGTGTCCAGTTCTTTCACCATTGTAGCTGCATCATGTAGCATTTATTGCCACACTGCAGTATTTCTTGTTGCTGGGTTGGAATCCTGGAATTTCTGTGTCGCAACATTGTCAAAGAATTACAGAGCACAACACAGCACAGAATTACAGGAAATGAAGAACAGGAGTTGCAAAGTAACTAGTTCAAGTTCATAGCTTGCCACAATCTTTCCACATAGAACTGGCAATAACTACACCCTTATGCATCAACTAAAGTATTAGAACAGAGAAAAAAAAATACACTCAATTCCAGTGACTCTTCAAGTTAATAGAAAACTGTATATGTGCTGTCAAAACTTCAGTGGTATGAAACAGTCACTCTGAGACATCAAATTCAGATAGCGGATTTGCTTTAAATTGCTATTTTTGTGAAACAGAAATCTCTTTGTAGTGAGAGTATACCTGCTGCCAAGAAACTCTGGAAGAAATACAACTTGGTATGCCCATGAATCTTAATATTTTTCTAGTTAGTTGGCTTGACTATAGAATTGTTTCCTGTGTGGTGTCTGAACTAGTCTTGGAAAATTTCAACCAATATTTATAAATTAAGTATTTGTGTATCGTGAATTATGCAACATTCATTCCTTAAAAACAAAGTGTATACCTAAAGATTGTGCATGGAAAGTTCTGTGCAGAGTTGTACACATCCTTACTTCCTAATTTAGTGAATTCTACATTGCATTGAAAAATAGAATGTGGAATGCATACTGATTGATAAATATTTTAAACTGCAGGTCAGAGTGTAAATTAAACATCACTGTTGCTCTCTCTAACTTTAACCATCCATTTCATTTTGATTAATCTGCCTTTGCAGGTAATCTTTTCTTATTCACATTTTCTTATGGAATTGGAGGTTGTTCAGCCCATTGAGTCTATTGGCAGCCCTTTGAGCATTCTCATCTATTCCACTCCACATTAATTCCCTTGAAGCTTGTTCTCTCTCACATGCCCACCAATCTCCCCATTTTCTCCTGCCACCCAGAACTTCATGGTAGCCAGTTTTGGAATGTGGAAGAACACTGAAGCATCCACAGGAAATCCCATCCTTTCCTCAAAAGCCTTTCCTTCCATATGCAGGATCATTGTCGCTAACATCCTCTCCCTCAAATGAGGGGACAAGAAACTATGTGCAGAAGTCTAGATGTGGTCCCATCAAAGCGAATGGTGGTAATACTGCCCACTCCAAAAGTCAAGTTGTAAACTGCTGCAGTTCCACCACTAGTTCCCAAAATAAAGACCAACATTTCATCAGGCTTCCTAATCACCATCTCTTCTGTTCCAGGAGCAATGCTCCCTGTAATTTTTAGTAGTCAGTGTGCACAAAAGTCTTATGTTGGGCAAATTTTTTTTCTGTGACAAAAGTATATGCACACTGAATGCACACATGGCACTGTTTATGTAGGTTTACAAAATATTTGACATAAAACTGCACTGAATAACAAAATAACATACATATTTAACTAAATACATACTAAATATATACATATTTAGCTAAAAGATTATCAATAAGTATAATTATTAATTACATTATTTTAGGTAACTAACCTTTTGTGCGCACATTCATTTCCTTTGCGGCGTGTCGAAAAACGTGTGTGCACGCACACGCGCACAGCTTAGAGGGAACATAGTTCACGAGGACCCCCAAACCCTTTGTGCTGCAGGTTTATGCTGTTTTCCTGCTTAAGTAAATATGTCTTATAACATTTTTCCTTCTAAGGTGAATCACCACCTTTTCTCAGTAGTCCATTTGCCAATGTTTTACCCGCTCACTCAACCTATCATTATCTTTATAAACTGTTTGTACTCTCCTTATAGCTTACCTTTTCTATTTTCTATCATCTGTAAATTTGGCTGGAATACACTTGTTTTCTTTTTCTAAATCATTAACGTACACATCATTCCCAGCACTGATCCTCAAAGTATCCTTACATGCTGCTTCCACCCAGTTAGCCAATCGTCTACCATGGTAACAAGCTCTTAACTTGTAAGGTAATCTTTTTGGGAAAAAAAAACACTTAAAAATCAACTGGTTTCCCTCAATCCTCTCTACCTGATATTTATTTGCCAATGACACCACAGTTTTGGGGCTCATCACCGACACCGATGGGACTGCCAACAGAGAGGAGAAGGAGGAGGAAGTTGAGGCCTACTGCCAGGCAAGTAACTCCTTTCTGAACAAGGCAAAGGAGATGGTTATTGACTTAAGGAAAACCCACACCACTCTCCTCCCTCTATACATCGGTGCACAGCAGTGGAAACTGTGAGCAGTTTCAAACTCCTGGGAATGCACCTCCCATCGTCCCAGAGCACATCCGACACAGTCAGGAAAGTTCACCAATGCCTCTACTTTCTGAGCAGGCTGAGGAGAGCTAGTCTATGCACATCAATACTCAGGACCTTCTACAGATGGGCAGTTAACATGCTACATCACTAAGTGGTACTGTGTTCATACAACTTCTCAGAATTTAAACCCCTATGATATTCTCAAAGTCCTCCCATGTATTCTTATGCCAAGCAGTGAAATGAAATCTAAAATTCCTGGCACGTCAGTAGTTTACAGTGATCCATTAATCAGACCTAGCAGAAGAATTTGGAAATAGCCAGGGTCCAAATGTGAAGGTCAGACTGGTGGGATAGCTCCTAGGGCAGCCACCCAATGGAAGTGATGAGATATAGCTGTTGAATACTGGGCCTAGTTTCACTCATATACTCAGTAGTCACTTTAATAGGTATATCTCACTAATGCGAATATCTAATCAGCCAATCATGTGACAGCAATCTATGCATAAAAGCATGCAGACATGGTCAAGAAGTTCAGTGTTGTTTAGACCAAACATCAGAATGGGGAAGAAATGTGATCTAAGTGACTTTGATCGTGGAGTAATTGTTGGTGCCAAATTGGGTGGTTTGAGTATCTCAGAAACTGCTGATCTCCAGGGGTTTTCATACAACAGTCTCTGGAGTTTACAGAGAATGGTGCAAAAAATGAAAACATTCTGTGAGCGGTAGTTTTGTGGGTAAAAACACCTTGTGAATGAGAGAGGCTAGAGGAGAATGGCCAGACTGGTTCAAGCTGACAGGAAGATGACAGTAACTCAAATAACAACCCAGTATAACAGTGGTGTGCAGAAGAGCATCTCTGGAAGCACAACATGTTGATCCTGGGCTACAGCAGCAGAAGACCACAAACGTACACTTTATTAGGTTCAGGAGGTACATAACGAAGTGGCCGAGTCAACTGCTTTTCCATACATGATGTAGATCCTGATAATTCTAGTTGTTTATTGGTCTAAATCTCAGACATTTAAAATATACTCAGGTGGAGAAAATATATGATTTACTAGGATATTCTGATGTGAAATCTGTCTCAAATATATATTTTTTAAACTTTATTTTTATTGTTTTGCCAATAACAGAACAAAGAAGATAAAAGCAAACTGATAGACAAGGGTCATCATAGGTGATGGTATATCTGTGTTTCATCTATCTACAGGTAAACTGTCATCCAGAAGAAATGAGAACGTTGAATGTAGATGGGGCAAATGGTATAGGTGCACTGAAACTCAAGGAGTTAGAGCCTTACCTTGAGGAAAAACTGAAAATAAAGTTATGTAATGATGGGACAACCGGTAAACTCAACCACCTCTGTGGAGCTGATTTTGTAAAAGTTCAACAAAAGCCACCTCAAGGCAAGTTTTTTTTTTAAAACACTTTATATACATTTCCAGCATGCACCATTCAATCCATCATGTTTTTAGCCATCAGCAATCAAAACTGCAGAGGGTGCATGTCGGAAATGAAACCAAAGTGGCGGCGTTACCCTGCAAGCCAGGTAGCATCTGTAGAGAGGGAGTGCGTAACACTTTAAAACACACCTGTGGAAGATCCAGATTGTGAAAAAGAGGAGTGGAGAGAACCTGAGATGGGATCTCTGTGGAACCATCTACTTAAAAGGCACAGGAAGATGAGTCTCTTTTGCCTGTTGCAGCTGTTTTCCCTGGTGTTTAGGGCAGCGAAGGCCCTCCATCTCTGGTGGCTTCCTCCTTCATGTCGTAGCTTCCAGGAAGATAAGTAGAGAAAGGAAAACAGCCAGAAGATAGCTATGAGATACAGAATATAGCAGCTTTCGTAAATCTGAAGTAAAGGAAGTCAGTTTATTGTCACATGCATATGTGCAATCACAGGCAAATAAGCAGCATTCACAAGAAAACCATAAATTGAGTATAAATAATAGACAGTCTTTACAAGAAAACACAATTATAACAAAACAAAGTCCCTTTTAGTGCAAAGTGTGTGCACAAGATGGTCAACAGATCAGTGGAGAGTGATAAACTGAGTTAACGTTACAGGCAGATTATCTTGCATCAGAACTGGTCAGTCCTCATGCAAATAAGAAAGGTTATTCAAAAATGGTTGAGTTCATTATACCTTCTAGTTATCCTCCTTCACCTCACCCCCCCCCCGCCCCACCTTTTTATTCTGGCATCTTCCCCTTCTTTTCCAGTCCTGAAGAAGGGTCTCCGCCTGAAACGTTCAACTGTTTATTCATTTCCATGGGTGCTGCCTGACCTGCTGAGTTCCTCCAGCATTTCGTGTGTGTTGCTTTGGATTTCCAGCATCTGCAGAATTTTCGCTACCACTGATGAAAGGCTTACAGCTTTACATGTAACAGGCTTTTCCCTGCTGCCTTAAGGAAGGGGACTATGGATAAACAGTTCCTTACAAGTGGTGTCACAGGTCAGGTCATAAAGACAGCCTTTGACCTTCATAAATCAGAGTATTGAGTACAGGAGTTGGGATGTTATGTTAAAGTTATGTAAGGTGTAGGCGAGGCCTAATTTGGAGTATTGTGTGCAGTTCTGGTCACCTGCTTACAAGAAAGAAATCAATAATATTGAAGACAAGGATTTTGCTGGGACTGAGGACCTGAGTTATAGGGAAAAGTTAAATATGTTAGGAATTTATGCCCTGGAGCATTGGAGAATGAGGGGAGATTTGATAGAGGTATACAAAATTATGAGGAGTGTAGTCAGGGTAAATGCAGGCAGGCTTTTTCCACTGAGGTTGTGTGAGACTAGAACTAGAGGCCATGGGTTAAGGGTGAAAGGTGAATGTTTAAGGGGAACATGAGGGGGAATTTCTTCACTCAGAGGTTGGTGAGACTAGAACAAGCGGCCAGTGCAAATGATGATGCAGATTCGATTCCGACATTTAAGCCAAGTTTGGATAGGCACGTGGACAGGACGTACATGGAGGGCTATGGTTCGGCAGTGGGTCGATGAGACGAGGCAGAATAATAGCTTGGCATGGACTTGATGGGCCGAGTGGCCTATTTCTGAGCTGCGGTACTTTAAGACTGTGACTCAATGGGTGCTGCTATGTTCCAGCTAACAGGTACTCACTTGTAAAAATGTATATCAGTAACTATTATATAAATTTCTCTCTCATTCTTTTGAAAAGGTGAATTCTTCACATTTAGAGTGGAAGTATTATTGTTATTTAGTTTTTGGTTCCAGTTATCATGAACTTGTGCTAACTGTTCTGTATGTTTCTGTCATAAGTGACCCCTAGATGACATAATTGAGAGAAGATGTTCTGTCTAATATCAGCTCAATCGCTAGAGAATGTTAACAGCTGTATTTCTAATTACTGCAGGCTTGGATATGAAGGCAAACGAACGCTGTTGCTCATTTGATGGTGATGCAGACAGAATTGTATACTACTATACTGATGAATCCAATCATTTCCACCTTCTCGATGGTGATAAGATTGCAATGTTAATTACTACATTTTTAAAAGAGCTTCTTACCAAGGTAAAACTTTTGGTCTATACCTTACAAAAACATTGATTCCATTAGGGAGAACAATCAGAAAAGTTGGGCTCTATTTCTCTGTTCTGTCCACAGATGTCGCCAGTGTCATATGTTAACAACATTTTCTGGTTTTACTTAAGATTTTCTGTGTCTGCAGTCCTTGTGGTTTTAATATTTACCTCATCTTTGTATATAAAGCTCAAGGCACAAAATTCTCTCCGTATTTGGGTGTTATTAATTCTGAAATCAGGCCTTATATTTACATGATTAATTCTTTAATTGGCCTATAGTTTATTAAACATGAGAACTAAATGCAGACAGAAAGCACTGCCTCACGTCACATTTGTATGAGGAGCAACTGAAAAAACAAGCGGCCGTGGGTGAATGGAAAAAATTCTGCATGATCTACGACAGACCTTGAAAGCTAAACAATTCCATCAAGAATGTGGGAAATGGAAAAAAAACTCACAGAATTACAGAAGAAATTAGTTTTGAAACCAGCGGAAGTTAACCCAGACACATGAGGCAAGAACAATAGCAGCAGGAGAGAGGAATGGAAGATCACTAACTGAAAAAGGAGCTGTTAGCTTAGTGGGGAGTGTGATGCTATTACAGCTCAGAGCGTCGGAGTTCAGAGTTCGATTCCGATGCTGTCTGTAAGGAGATTTCCTCCGGGTGCTCTGGTGTCCTCCCAACAGTCCAAAGGCATACTGGTTAGTAGGTGAATTGATCATTGTAAATTGTCCTGTAATTAATTAATGGGTGGGATGCTGGGCCTGTTCTGTGCTGTATCTCTAAATAAATACACTGCAGAACACTAAAAGGGCTGAATCTGCTAAGGAACTCTTAACTACAACACTAAGATAGAACCTGAGGTTTTTACCGACTTGAGGAAGGACAAACTGCAGCTGATGAAAACTGAGTTACATTTCTAAAGTCATTAGTAACGAGAGATTGGAAGCACATTTAATGTACAAACCTCCAGAATGCTTCACAGGTGTCAACAAATAAACTTTTCTATCAAAGGGTTCTCTTCAGAGTACAAGTTATCTCAGCACCAGCTTAACATGAAGGCATTATGGGACTTGTACTGTTTAGGTTCAGCCTTCATGCAGAGATGATGGTGGAAGAAAATATGGGTTCAGAGTGTAACATTATGGCATAAGTATTACACATCCTTTGTATCATTGTAAAGAAATATGTCACAATGTCATAAAGCTATAGGGAATTTGTGATGGGATAATGATGAGAAGCACTTGGCTCACTGTGATGATATAAGACATCGGCAAATCTGTGATAACACAAAGAGAATATTACAGGTTTGCCAAGGTGTGCTGTAGCAGATCTAATAACAGATATGCTGGCATCAAAGAGGGTCCAGAAGAGGTTCATGAAAATGACCCAAGGAATGAAAGGCTCTGGTATAACTATGATGTCTCTGGGCCTGTATTTGCCGGAGTTTAGAAGAATGAGGTGGGATCTTATTCAAACCTATTGGATATTGAAAGGTCTAGGTAGAACGGAGGTGAGAATGTTTCCAATAGTGGGCAAGCCTAGGACCACCTTTAAAACAGAGATGAGTAAGAAATTAGTTAGCCAGAGGGTGGTGAATTTGTGGAATTTGTTGCCATTGACAGCTGTGGAGGCCAATTCACTAGGTATATTTAAAGTGGAAGTCGACAGGTTCTTGCTTGGTAAGAGCGTCAAAGGTTATGGGGAGAAGGCAGGAAAATGGGGTTGAGATGGATAATAAATTAGCCATGATGGAATGGCGGAGCAGACTCGATAGGTTGCATGGCCTGATTCTGCTCTTGGATCTTGTGGAGTGAAGATCTGATTGTCAGTAATTTCATCCAAATAATTTGACAGTTCTTGAGAAGTGGACAAGGTCACCTGTTGTGATTTTTAGCCTCTTGAGTAATCCAGGCAAGGGACTTCCTGTGAAATTCTGTAAGGATATACAACTTAATTCATGATTTCAACTGGATTACAAGAACATCTGAGGAATTTGGAGAAATATCAAGGAAAACTACAAGAAAATATTGTCAAAGTAAGTGCAGAGGAAAGCAAACTGCAAGACAATTTCTGAAGTCATTGACCAAATGTTGAAGTTCAGCAAAGGAAAGACTAGAAGGAGTAGCAGATTGAATATTGGGGAGCCACCATGCAACTTCTAGAAAGGGACTCTGACCAGAACCGCCATTGCCGCCAGCTCATCGAGCACCAGTATTACACTGAAGATATTAGGCATTTAAAACTTACTCTTGTTCATGTCATAATCTAAGTTCTGGAACCACGAGGCAGACAAGCAAGAAATTCCCCAAGGTATTGGAAAGTACATTCCATTATTAGAGATAGTTGAGGAAGGCTGGCTTCCCTTACCAACAACCATAGTGCAGACCGCTGTCGTTGGAAAGAGAAAAGACGGCAGATCCAAGAACAATTGGTAAAACCAACATGAAGGGTTGAACAGGACCTCAGCTGAGTGTGTACAAAGCTAGTCAAGCATAGCACAGAATTGAAGGGTGGTTGAAGCTGCAATTAAGCCATCACTGGCCTTGGGACTGGCTACACTTAAATAATTATAATTTTATAAATAATTACTTTATCCTCCTTTCTACTATTTCCCTAGTCACACACAAACCCTTTTATACAGCTATTCTGATTTTCAAGCTATAAAAAGTGATATTTAGGCCAGTTATCTTCGTGAATGTGAGCATACATTCTTGCCTGTGTTATAAGTACATGGTTCATTATTTTAATGATCCAAAATGGCTGAATAGGTGTTTTAAGAATGACTTTCAAGTCATCCATGTACCCTTGTTGTAATTTCCATTTCATTTTTTCTGTTGCTCATTGCATTCATCCAAGCACATGCTCTGTTAAGTTGACCTCATAAATTCTATCTATTGTCCCAATTTCTTCTGTATTTCTAGTTAGTTCAGGGTGGGCTTTTGGAAGCCAAATTGACTAATAGTCTTGCTTTGATTGGATAAACATTTTGATCAAATTGAATGACTTGCAGTATATAAGAAGCTTTTCCACCATCTATACTTCACTGAGAATCATCACTTTGCCATGTTGGAGATGTCTGTGAGATCCCGAGGGTGATGCTGTCTGGAGTTTAGCTCCTGGTAGGGTCATCCATGGCGGTAAGGTCAAAGGGGAAGTTTCAGTCAAAAATGATCCAATCTGGACCTCAGTGGTGGAGTTGGCAGAGGGTAATGACACATCACAACAGCAGTAAAGACAGAGGAAGGCTGCAGCAGTGAAAGGTCACCAATTACCTTGCATACCGAGCCATTGGACCCTAACCCCAATCTGTCAAGGACCGTGCGGTGGCTGTCCGTGCATCACACTCCCTACATCAAATAAAGTCACGCACTGGCATCCATCAGTATTGGAATAACTCCTTAGGAGAACATCATGCTTGACTTGAGTGATTGCACTGTTGCTACTACTATAATGAGCAGGTGAGGGGTATAGTAGAACACTCTTCACCTGCCTACATTAATACCGTTCCAATTCTCAAGACGCTCAACACCATCCAGGACAAAGCAGCTGCCTGATTGGCACCCCATCCACCACACCGAATGTGCACTCCCTGCAGTGTATACCTTCTCCAAACAAGTCCACAGCCACGTTTGTCCAGCATTCCAGCAGCATTTATCAAACACTGGTACACTACAACCTGAAGGCACAGTGATGAAGGAGAGAAGCATTTTGAGATGGTGATGAAACATATCCACTCCTGCCTGAGAAGTGATTTGGATCCACTTCAATTTGCCTACTAAGAGCAACAGGTCCACAGCAGATGCCATTTCATTAACAAATTTCATTACACATGCTGGTGATAATAAACCTGATTCTGTTTTACTCAATCCTGGATCTTGACAGCAAAGATGCATATTCCGGGATGTTCTTTATTGACTACAGCTCAGCATTCAATACCATCATTCCATCTACATTCTCAACCCTCACGGTCTTAAACTAAAGGGAAAACTTCATTCAATTTCACTTGCCCTTCCCACAATCTATGAACTTGCTTTCAAGGACTCTTGATCGGATGTTCTCAATATTTATTGCTTATTTATTATTTATTATTATTATTTCTGTTGTATTTGCACAGTTTATTGTCTTTTGCACAATGGTTGGATGCCCAAGTTGGTGCAGTCGTTTATTATTTCTGTTATGGTTGTTATTCTTTTATGGATTTATTGAGTATGCCCACAAGAAGATTAATCTCAGGGTTGTATATAGAAACATAGAAAACATACAGCACAATACAGGCCATTCAGCCCACAAAGCTGTGCCGAACATGTCCCTACCTTAGAACTACCTAGGCTTACCCATAGCCCTCTATTTTACTAAGCTCCATGAAGCTATCCAGGAGTCTCTTAAAAGACCCTATCGTTTCCGCCTCCGGCAGCCCATTCCACGCACTCACCACGCTCTGTTTTAATTAACTTATCCCTGACATCTCCTCCGTACCTACTTTCAAGCACCTTAAAACTATGCCCTCTCGTGCTAGCCATTTCAGCCCTGGGGAAAAGCCTCTGACTATCCACACGATCAATGCCCCTCATCATCTTATACACCTCTATCAGGTTACCTCTCATCCTCCGTTGCTCCAAGGAAAAAAGGCGGAGTTCACTCAACCTATTCTCATAAGGCATGCTTCCCAATCCAGGCAACATCCTTGTAATTCTCCTCTGCGCCCTTTCTATGGCTTCCACATCCTTCCTACAGTGAAGCAACCAGAACTGAGCACTACTCCAAGTGGGGTCTGACCAGGGTCCTATATAGCTGCAACATTACCTCTCGGGTCTTAAACTCGCTCCCGTGATTGATGAAGGCCAATGCACTGTATGCCTTGTTAACCACAGAGCCAACCTGTGTAGCAACTTTGAGTGTCCTATGGACTCGGACCCCAAGATTTCGCTGATCCTCCACACTGCCAAGAGTCTTACCATTAACACTATATTCTGTCATAATATTTGACCTACCAAAATGAACCACCTCACACTTATCTGGTATTGAACTCCATCTGCCACTTCTCAGCCCAGTTCTGCATCCTATCAATGTCCCGTTGTGACATATATGTACTTTGATAATAAATTTACTTTGATGTTATTGGATTTAGGAATGTATCAACAGTTCTTCAATATTGCTGGTTGTAAGTCTTAGGTCTCCCCATTCTAGAGCACCAGGAGCACCTTCACCAAGAGGGGCAGCAGTACTCAAGAAACACTGCATGTTCCCAAAGGGTTTCAGATGCTGGAAACTAAACTTGTTTCAAATTAACTTCCAGTCAGATTAATTCTTCAGAGAATGACAAATGAAATTACTTTGGGAAGAATTAGAGTGAAGCATTTTGTGATTTGTCAAACCTCACTCGAGGACAGCTACTGCCAAAAATACCTCCTATGTCCTAGTAGTTATGAGTGACTTCAGCGAAGTAAATGCAAGCTAAGATTCTTGTGTTATTGAATTCACTCCTGAATGAAACAGAGGTAGGGTCTTGAGGGAGTGAGTTAGTTCCATTCAGATTAGGTGCAGGTTTTGATGAACCCTTAATTTTGTTGAAAACAATTGAAGTTCAGTTTAATTTGTCAAAATTAATGTCTACAGACCAGACAATGAATTTTAGTTGTTTTCTTCTTTCTTAGGCAGATTTAGACCTTCACATAGAAGTGGTACAGACTGCCTATGCAAATGGGAGCTCAACGAGATACATTGAAGAAGTTATGAAGGTAATAAAGTTCTGAGATTGGATTCTTCCTCAACCCTTACTACTTTTAAAAATTACTTATAATGGTGACATAGTGTTTCACTATGGGTGTCCAATCCCGATACACTTCTATCACCCTTCAGGAAGGCCTTAAAGCTCTCCATTTCTTTTGAGACAACAGTCCTAACCAGTTCACTTTCAACACGACCCTCCTCCGTCTGCAGAACTAGTCCTCGCACTCAACAATTTCTCTTTTGACTCCTCCAACTTTCTCCAAACCCACATGGACCCAGCTATGCCTGTCCATCTGGAACAATCCATGTTCTAAGCTTTCCCTGGTAATGCTCCCAAACTCTGCACTATACTGACAACTACATTAGCGCTGCTTCATGCACCTATGCTGAGCTCGTCAATTTCATCAACTACAACTTTGCCTCCAACTTCTACACTGCCCTCAAACTTACTTGGTCCTCCTCTGATACCTTCCCCCTTTCTCAATCTCTCTGGCTCTCACAACTACCTTAACTATACCTCTTCCCACCTTGTCATTTGTAAAAATGCTATTCCCTTTTCTCAGTTCCTTTGTCCCTGCCGCATCTGTTCTCAGCATGAGGCTTTCCATTCCAGAACATCTGAGATCTCGTCCTCCTTCAAAAAGTAGGGTTTCCCTTCCTCTACCAATGACGTTTTCCTACTTGCATCTCTTCCATTTCCTGGGCATCCTCGCTCACCCCAACTTCCTGCTGCCATAACAGTAATAGAGTTCCTTTTGTCCCTACCTACCACCCCATGAACACTGAGTACATAATTCACCATAACTTTCACTGTCTTCTATGAGATCCTACTGCTAAAGACATCTTTACCTCATCCTCTTTTCCCCCCCCCCCCCATATTCCTGCTTTCCACAGGAATCACGCGCTCTGTGATTCCTTTATCCATTCATCCCTCCCCACTGATCTCCCTCCTGGACAATCAGGACAAGTGCTACAGCTTCCCCTTCATCTTCTCCCTCAACACCATTCGAGGCCCTAAACAGTCCATCCAGGTAAGACGATTTACCTGCAAGTCTGTTAGGGTTATCTGTTGTCTCTGGCGCACTTGGTGCGGCAGCGTCTACATCAGTGAGACCCAATGTAGATTGGGGGACAGCTTTGCTGAGCACCTTCGTTCCATCCGCAACTGGCACAACTTGCTGGTGGCCAACCGTTTTAATCCCATCGGAAACGTCGATCCATGGGCTCCTCTGTTGCTGTGATGAAGCCAATCTCAGTCTGGAGACGTAACACTTCATTTTCCGTTTGGGTAGTCGCCAACCTGACAGCATGAACATCGACTTCTCCAACTTCTGGTAATTTCTGCCCCCTCCCCCCTCTCTCTGTTTCAATTCTCCATTCCGGCTCCCATCTTATCCCTTCTCTCTTCTTGGCCTGCCTGTCACCTCCTCCTGGTGTCCCTCCTCTCCTTTCTCCAACAGTTCATTCTCCTCTCCTGTCAGATTCCTCCTTTTCCTTTTCTACCGATCGCCTCCCAGCTTCTCACTTCATGCGAAGGGGGTGGGGGGATGAGAATTGAGAGTAAATTGGGATTGGTGTAAATGGGTTCCTGCAGGTCAGAGAGCACAGGAACCTGTTTCCTTGCATGGATCTACAAACAATTCAGTAACATCACTTTAATGTGTAATTTTATCAAAAAATCAGACAAAAGCAGAGCAAATCAAGCGGACACACACAGAATGCTGGAGGAGCTCAGCAGGTCAGGCAGACTCTGGAAAAGCCAATGCTTTGGGCCAAGACCCTTCTTCAGGACATATCTAGTTAAGAATGATCACTATCACGTGATGGATTTAGAAGAGCTTTCTCTTTGCTGATTTTTAATGTGTATGCTTGTGTTTTTCTTAGGTTCCTGTACACTGTGTGAATACAGGTGTGAAATTTTTGCATCATAAAGCGCAGGAATTTGACATTGGTGTTTACTTTGAAGCAAATGGCCACGGCACTGTAAGTGATCAGAAAGCTCATCTCCATTGTGCCAGTGTACATAACTTGCAAGATATTTGGAACTGAGAAACTTGCGTTATACAACAGGCCTAATTTATGACTTAAAAAAAAACCATATTTCAAATTCTGGCAAATATGACAGAGTGATACATTGCACAGAATGGTAATTACACATTTACATATTTCAATAAATGAAATCATGGGACTAGTCTCGTCTCTTCTGACAATTTTATGCTAAGAGAAAGGTTTATGGTCAGGTGAGAAGGTTAAGAAAATTTGGCTGTCCAATGTCCACAGTAGAATGTTACAATATTCCATAGTACTTACAAAGAGAATAATTTCCATTTTATTTTAATTTGTGCTTGCTGTGATATGAAAAACACTTCTTGCTTCCTGCACAGAATATTTTAACTATGTTGGTAAACCTCAAAGCATCAGATGATAATAAACCTTGAATATTCACTATTGATAGGCTAGACTTGCTGAGAGTAATAGTAGATTTGTGCAAAAGCGTGTTTAACCCCAGTGGAATTAATCCCATTAAAACTGCCGCTGTTAGTAAGGAGATTGTGAGAGTTTCCTCCGGGTGCTCCAATTCCCTTACACAATCCGAAGAGGCACCGGTTGGTAGGGTAATTGCTCATTGTAAATTGTCCCATGATTAAGCTAGGGTTAAACTGGGGGAAAGCTGGGCAGTGTGGCTCCAAGGGCCAGAATGGCCTATTCCACACTGTATCTCAATAAATAAATGAATAAACAAATACATAGAAAAGCTGCCATTTGGAATACCCGAATAACATTATAGATTATAAAAGCATAAACACAGGAGATTCTGCAGATGCTGGAAATCCAGAATAATACACACAAAATGCTGGAGGCTCTCAGCAAGTCAGGAGTCATCTATTGAGAGGAATATACAGTCGATGTTTTTGGCCAAGATCTTTAGTCTCTGCCCGAAACATCAGCTCTTTTTATTGCTCTACATCGATGCTACCTGACCAGCATTTTGTGTGTGGTACTCAAGTTATAAAAGCAAATGTGTTCTTTTGTTAAATCAAAAATAACATTGCAAATTACATACTCTAACTCAGTCCATCACAAAGTGGAATTATGCATTTGGGAAGTAAATAAGGTATCCTGGCACTAGAATGGAGTGTTATAGTCTGCCTAATGGAAAGGATAGATTTAAAATGTTGTACCTGGAATTGAAAGTGACAGTTTCAGCAGAACCACATCAAGCAAATCTGCAACGTCCTGTCTTCTTTATCCCTGCTTAAGGTCCTCTTCAGTAAGACAGCTGAGAACAAAATCAGACAGATGGCCCAAGAGAAAAGCCAAAACAATGCAGCTAAAATGCTTGAAAATACCATGGACCTAATTAACCAGGTATGTAAAAACTCAGTAATGAAATAGGTTGTGAATTGTTAAATGGCTAATCCCTTAACACGAGGAAATCTGCAGATGCAGATTTCGTGTATGTGTCCGGTGATCCTGATGGAGTGAGAACAGATGTGCGTGAAATGGGAGAGATGCGTTTGAGAGCAGAGTTGATGGTGGAGGAAGGGAAGCCCCTTTCTTTAAAAAAGGAGGACATCTCCTTTGTCCTGGAATGAAAAGCCTCATCCTGAGAGCAGATGTGGTGGAGACGGAGGAATTGCAAGAAGGGGCCTCTTACTCCATCCTCCCGCCACCCCACTAGGAATAGGGTTCCCCTGGTCCTCACCTACCACCCCACCAGCCTCCAAGTCCAACATATAATTCACTGTAACTTCCGCCGCCTCCAATGAGATCCCACCACTAAGCACATCTCCCCCCCCACCCCCCGCTTTCCGCAGGGATCGCTCCCTACGCGACTCCCTTGTCCATTTGTCCCCCCCATCCCTCCCCACCGATCTCCCTCCTAGCACTTATCCTTGTAAGCTGCACAAGTGCTACAAATGCCCTTACACTTCCTCCCTTACCACCATTCAGAGCCCCAGACAGTCCTTCCAGGTGAGGCGACACTTCACCTGTGAGTCGGCTGGGGTGATATACTGCGTCCGGTGTTCCTGATGCGGCATTCTATATATTGGCGAGACCCGACGCAGACTGGGAGACTGCTTTGCTGAACATCTACGCTCTGTCCGCCAGAGAAAGCAGGATCTCCCAGTAGCCACACATTTTAATTCCACATCCCATTCCCATTCTGACATGTCTATCCACGGCCTCCTCTACTGTAAAGATGAAGCCACACTCAGGTTGGAGGAACAACACCTTATATTCCGTCTGGGTAGCCTCCAACCTGATGGCATGAACGTCGACTTCTCTAACTTCCGCTAAGGCCCCACCTCCCCCTCGTACCCCATCTGTTATTTATTTATTATTATTATTAGCTTTTTTCTTTTTTCTCTCTCTCCTTTTTCTTCCTTTATTCCTCTCACTATACCCCTTTCCCATCCCCTGGGTTCTCTCCCCCACCCCCTTTTTCTTTCTTCCCGGACCTCCTGTCCCATGATCCTCTCATATCCCTTTTGCCAATCACCTGTCCAGCTCTTGGCTCCATCTGTCCCCCTCCTGTCTTCTCCTATCATTTTGGATCCCCCCTCCCCCTCCCCCTCCAACTTTCAAATCTCTTACTCACTCTTCCTTCGGTTAGTCCTGATGAAGGGTCTCGGCCTGAAACGTCGACTATACCTCTTTCTAGAGATGCTGCCTGACCTGCTGCGTTCACCAGCAACTTTGATGTGTGTGGCTAATCCCTTAATTCATATCAAGCTATAGATGAAAGGAATTGAAAAGGAGCCCAGACTGACTTGTCTCCTCGATGTACGGAAGCTGCCAGCAGTCACTCACAGCAGCCTAACAGGGAGCTCGGGATGGTGACCAGCTTCTGGAGGTGTTCATTGGATAGGTGGTCTTGTGGAACGAATCATGGTTGCAGCACAGGAAGGGGTCATTTGTGTCATTTTATCTGCTAAGTCTCGAGCAGAACAGCCGTGTACCAGAGCACGTGTCTGTTTCACCCATCAGCCCATTTTATACAGTCTTGCAAATTTCCACTCGTGTATATATCCGCTTTGTTCATGGTCATAATGAGCCTTCTTCCACCAAGTAGTACAAGCAGAATTGACCTGTTTCAGCCAAGTCTCTCTTCCTGATGCAAAGTGCGAAAAGATATAAAATGGCTTTGCTTGGGAAGATCTACCTTGGTATTTGAAGACTTCAGCCTTTAGTCTATGAAGTGCACTTATTAATATTATTAATTACAGACAGTTGGTGATGCCATATCAGACCTGTTGATAATAGAGGCCATCCTGTCCATCAAAGGTTTAACGATTCTGCAGTGGGATTGCATTTATACTGACCTTCCTAACAGACAATTGAAAGTAAAGGTGAGCCCATGCTTTGCACTATATTAATTTAATAGATCAGGGGTTTTGAAGGGTTGTGCGAATATGGGGACAAAGGAGTTCAGGGTATCTAGTGAGGTTCAGTGGCAGCACTTTTGGATCCTGATACCAACAGTGTGGCTGCGGGGCTTGGAAACTGGAGAGCATGAACTGGGCTGACACTTCACTTCAGAGGCAATGTCACACCACTGGAGATGTGACCTCTCAGGAGGCACTTAATGACTGCTTTCTGATGGTAAGGATCTCACTTCACTTTGTTGTTTCAGATTATTTAGTTGTTACCTCTTTTCCATGAGAAACATGGTGCACAAATTTTCAGAAGCTCACTGCACCATTACAGTAAATTAGCTTTACAAATGACTCGATGGGCCAAATGACCTAATTCTACTCCTATAGTCTTATCTGGGATGTCAGGAACTGATCCAGGGTTTGAGCATTGCTAAATGTGGCACGGTAGTGTAGTGGTTAGCACAACACTTTACAGTACAGGTGACCTGGGTTCCGTTCCCACTGCTGCCTGTAAGCAGTTTGTTCGTTCTCCTCAAGACCACGCGAGTTTCCTCCGGGTGCTCCGGTTTCCTCCCACAGTCCGAAGACCCACCGTTTGGTAGGTTAATTGGTCATTGTAAATTGTCCTGTGATTAGGCTGGGATTAAATTGGAGGATTGCTGGGCGGAGCAGCTGTAAAGCTCAATAAATAAATAAATATCTGTAGTCATAGGTCAATCCATGTTTCCAAGGAAGGTGATGGGTGTCAGGGGAAGCTGGTGTGTTTAACTGCAAACAGAAACAAGAGGAAAGCAGGTGAACAATAGAGAAGAGAAACATATCTGAGAGGGCGTAGCAGGGATTCTTCATGGTGGCTATTTCTGAATTAAACTGGTATGCAAAAGCAAGTTTTCCTTCTATATATCTGCTTAGCTAGGACCACAGAGAAGACAGGCAGGGTAGTTGAATGATCCTCTTGCAGGGGGACCTCCAGTGTCCCTGACCACCACAACTGTGACAAGTGCATCCAGCTGCAGCTTCTAACAAACTGCATTGAAGGTTTGGAGCTGGAACTGGATGGACTCTGGATCATTCAGGAGGCTGAGGGTCTGATAGAGAGGTCGTTACACCCAAGGTGCAGGAAACAGGAGACTGTGTGACAGTCAGGAAGTGGAAAGGGGTTATGAAGCCAGTGTACCTGTGGCCATCCCCCTCAACAATAGGTGTATCACGTTGGATACTGTTGGGAGGGAGGGAGGCGGGGATTGAGAGATGACCTAACAGAGGAAAGTCACAGTGGTCAAGTCTCTGGCACTGAGTCTGCCTCTGTGACTTAGAAGGGAAAGGGGGAAGAAGAGGTACACTGTGGTGATCAGGGATTCATTAGTTAGGGGATCGGATAGGAGGTTCCATGGGTGAGAACGAGATTCCCGGATGGTGTGTTGCTGGGGTCTGGGATATCTCGGATTGTGTCCTCAGCATTCTTAAGTGGGAGGGTGAACAGCCGGAAGTCATGGTCCATGACGTGGATGGGACAAGTGACTAGGTTCTGCATGGGGATTTCAGGGAGTTGGGTGCGAAGTTAAAAGGCAGGACCCCAAGGTTGTGAATGCAGAATTGCTACCCATGCCACGGGCTAGTGAGGCCAGAACAGGGAAGTTTAATACATGGCTAAGGAGTTGGTGTAGGAAGGAGGACACAAAAGTTTTGGTTCACTGGGCTCTCTTCGAGGGAAGATGGGACCTGTGCAGAAAGGACGGTTTGCACTGAACTGGAGAGGGACTAAGGTCCCAGCGGGAAGGTTTGTTAATGCTGCATGGTGGGGTTTAAACTAGAACTGCAGGGGGTTGGGAACCGGAGTGCCAGAACAGTTAGTGGAGGCAGATGTTGGTAAGACCTCAGACCAAGTTAGGAATCTAAAGGTTGAGCATGGTGTGACAAAATCAAAAAGGGTGACTATAGGATTGAAGGTGCATCTGAATGCGTGCAGTATTCGGAATAAGGTACAGTAGATGAACTTGCAGCACAGTTGCAGGTTGGCAGGTACAATGGTGCTAGAAAGTTTGTGAACCCTGTAGAATTTTCTGTTCCTGCATAAATTTGACCCAAAATGTGATCAGTTCTTCATGCAAGTCCTAAAACTAGTTCAAGAACCCAATTAAATAAATAACACAAAAACCATTATACTTGTTCATTTATTTATTGAGAAAAATAATCCAATATTACATGTATTGGTTGGAAAAAGTATGTGAACCTCTGGGGTAACGCCTTCTACAAAAGCTATTTGGAGTCAGGTGTTCCTAACAATGAGATTGGAGGTGTGTGTTGTAGACGCCCTACCCAATCAAAAAGACACACCGTCAGATCATGGACAGAGCCTGCTCTTCTCAAGAAAGATCTGTTTATGTGCACCATGCCTCGATCAGAACAACTTTCAGAGGATCTTAGAAGAAAAATTGTAGAGGTGCTTGAAGCTGGAAAAGGCTACAGAAGCATTTCTAAAGATCTGAGTGTTCACAGTAAGAGAAATTGTCTACAAATGGAGGAAACTCAGTACTGTTCCTACTCTCCCTAGGAGTGGGCACCCTGCAAAGATCACACCACAAGCACAACGTGCAATGCTGAAGGAGGTGAAAAAGAACCCAAGGGTAACAGCAAAAGACCTACAGAAATTTCAAGAACATGCTGAAGTGTCTGTTCATCTGTCCACTATAGGAAAGACACTGAACAAGAATGGTGTTTGTGGAAGGACACCACGGAGGAAACTACTGCTCTCCAAAAAAAACATTACTACACGGCTCTAGTTTGCAAAAGACCACCTGCATGTTCTACCGTCCTTCTGGGACAATGTTCTGTGGACAGGTGACACAAAAGTTGAACTTTTTGGCAGAAATGCACATTGCTATGTTTGGAGAAAAATACCAAAACCTCATCCCAACTGTGAAGCATGGTGGAAACATCATGGTTTGGGGCTACTTTGCTACCTCAGGGCCTGGACAGCTTACAATCGTTGAGAGAGCAATGAATTCAAAATTATATCAAGACGTTTCACAGGAGAATGTCAGGGTAGCAGGTCATTACCTGAAACTTAATAGAAGTTGGATAATGCAACAAAACAATGATCTGAAAGACAAGAGTAAATCAACAACAGATTGGTTTAAAAAGAAGAAAATTCATGTTTTGGAATGGCTGAGTCAAAGTCCTGACCTTAGTCCTATAGAAATGTTGTGGAAGACCTGAAGCAAGCAGTTCATGTAAGGAAGCCCACCAACATCCCACAGTTGATGTAGTTGCATAAGGAGGGATGGCCTAAAATTCCCCCATGCTGATGTGCGGGACTAATCAACAATTACGTTCGGTTGAAGTTATTGCTGTACAACGGGATCACACCAGTTACTGAAAGCAAAGGTTCACATACTTTTTCCAACAAATATATGTAATATTGGATAATTTTTCTTAAAAAAATAAATGAACAAATATAATTTTTTTGTTATTTAATTAGGTTCTCCATCTAGTTTTAGGACGCGTGAAATCTGATCACGTTTTAGGTCATATTTATGCAGAAATAAAGAAAATTCTACGGGGTTTACAAAGTTTCTAGCACCACTGATGTTGTGGGCATCACTGAACCATGGCTGAAACATTATAGATGGGAGCTTAATGTCCAATGATACATATTGTATTGAAAAGATGGGCAGTAAGACAGAGGGGGTGGTGTTGCTCTTTGGTTTAAAAAAAATGAATACAAATTATTAGGAAGATGTGACATGGGGTCAGAAGGAGTTGAACCATTGTAGATAGAGCTAGTGAACTGCAAGGGTAGAAGGACCCTGATGGGGATTGTATACAGACAATTCCCATCAGGACAGACAACAGTTCATACAGTATTGCACCCCCCCCCCCCCCCCAACTTTGGTATGGCAATGAAGGATCAGCCTAGAATCATGTGCTCAGGTATTGCAATCTGCTCCTGAGTCTCACAACTACTGCTGAGCCAAGCTGAGCAGTTTGTTCTGTAAAGACTTTATATGCTGTATTATGGGCTGCTGTAAACATCTATCTTCAGATTGCTATAACAATGTTGACAATAAAAGAATGCAAGAAGTAACTCGTTCAAAAATGATCAGAGTTTTTGTATCACACCTTAGTCAAAGCTCAGTTAGTTTCCTTAACTTGGAGCCTTGTTTTCCACTGAGGTTTGGCCACAAGTTGCAAGTGGGAGTCTTTCTTCCCCCTGCCCCCCTCCAACCACATTGCTGTTAAATTCCCACATTCCAAACGCTGCTGTGTGTTTTGCCTTGTGCTAGGTATTGGATCGACAAATGATTACCACCGTGGATGCTGGAAGAAGAGCATTGTCGCCTCCAGGGCTGCAGCAAAACATTAATGCTCTGATGAACTGCAATCTGTCGCGAGCCTTTGTGCGGCCATCAGGTACAGAGGATGTGGTCAGAGTATATGCTGAAGCTGATACTCAGGTAGGTAGCTCCAATGCAAAGGGTAGTAGAATTGGATGAAAATTAGTGATCTCATTCTACCATTTTACTGGGGTTCTCTTTTACCTAGTTCGTGTAACCAGTTCCCCACGCAGATCTGGAAGAAGCGTTCCTACAAGTCATATTTGGACTTCATTTAGGTTTGATATCTGGGGCACAGCATTAATTGTGACTGAGATAGGTTCTCCTAAATTCGGGTAGGAACATGAAGCATTCAGACTATCTGAACGAAATGTCTATCCATAAATCAGGTAAATTTAGAGCAGCCTCAAGTCAACAGTTTTTGCAATTAGTGAACTGTTAAGATTGTCAGTACTTTGTGAAAGCTGTCTGTAAGTACCAACCTGAATCCATTATTCATTGTACAATCCTGAGCAGAGATTTGATTTATCAAATGAAGCCTCCGAGTGATTCTTCTATATTGGAAAAGTAGGATTTAAGAAACAGCTACTAGCAGAAACCTTATAGAACTCATCACCCTTAGCGAAGATCAGACTGGAACTGAACACATAAAGTAATTATCTCACTACTTGCTGTATTTGTCTGACTGTGAACTTGAACTAGCAGTCAAATTAAGATCGCAGGTGGTCTTTTACCATGGAACGGTGTGCTCTGGATCCCTCTACCAACCACTTGGCCCAACCATTAATAATGCCTGGATGAATGGAAGGAATTTCTATTGGATGGAATGCCATTCTTTTGAATGTCAGAATAAAGTAAATAGCTTTTCTTCATAGAATAATTCCATCTCATAATCGAAGTTTAGCTGCAGAAGCACCATTGAATTTGAGTATGATTGCTGTGGAGTGTACCCAATTGTATTTAAATGTACTAAAGATAATTCTCCACTTCACTGTCGGTGACTTGTTGCTCAGTATGAAGTAAGCGTTCTAAATTGAATAATATTTCTCACATGCTTATAAAGTATAATTTATTGCAGGCAAATGCAGACACTTTGGCGTATGAAGTGAGCCTCTTGGTGTACAAAATGGCTGGAGGAGTGGGAGAGGAACCCAAATTGCCGCATTAAGAGAAAGCTATGAAGTGGTTTTGTATTGCACGGTCCAGTGCAACTCTATATTAACACTACATCTAGGTACTGGTGGTGGTTGATAAGAATTCCTGATACCTTTCAAAACTAAATTTGCAGATTCTGTTTATTACAGAATAGTATTAGAGCTCTCATTTAAAAAAAAATCCTAATTACAAATGTCTGGATGTAAAAATACAGCAAGGGAATAAGTCTAAAATTCACCAAGCTTCTACTTACAGAGTGTACTTCCATTCTCCAAACCGGTAGCTTAAGGATTGAGGGAAGTCAGAATGAAATGTGAATAGCTACTTGATGCTCACAAGATAATATTTAAAGTTTTCTTTTAATTAGGTGGAAGAAAGTTATAAAACTTGGTTTACTATTGTAGGGATACTATGGCTCTCAGTGAAAGAACACACTTGTATACCATATGTCGATTTCTAAATTCAGAAATCACATTAGATTTATTTTGATAGTTAAATGTGTGTGTGTATATGTAGTAAAATTGCCATAAGGAAGGTGTTGTGGGTGGGCAGAAGCACAAACTAAAAGTAATTGAGTATATTGCAAACTAGTTACCATGTAAACTATTTCTGCCTTATTTTTACTCCCTTGCTCTCAAATGAATGGGTTATTAAAAATGGACTAAAGCTGTAAGTTGGGTACTAGTTTACCTTAATTATAGGGTGCCTTTTCTGAAAATAATTGCTCTCATTTCTGCCTCTAAATATTTATTTTCGAACAAGTAGACAAACCATTTGCAAGCTCAGAATGATTGCAAAGCAACTTAACAGTTAGCTAGATGCTGGTACAATTCAGGGTGTCGGAGTTGGGATTTCAGTTCAAATGTCCTTCCTGTGGAATGAGTGGTTTTCTCCAGATCCTCCAGTTTCCACCGACAGTCCAAAGCAGTCATTATAAATTGTCCCGTGATTAGTTTAGGGTGTTTAATTGAGGGTTGCTGGGTAGTGTGGTTCAAAGGACCGGAAAGCCCTATTCCACACGGTATCGCTAAATAAAATAAACGATGTTGCTAGAGTTCTTTAATAAATGTAATCATGCTGTGATTAAAGTAATTTTCCTACCCCATGGGAATTTTTTTGCTCAGTTATCATGAAAGCTTTTGATTTCCTTAGATCTTGTTATTCTAAACCTCACAAAATCAAAACAGCTTTTGGAGTAAATCACCATTGAACTCAACATTTTTTAATAACGTGGTTTAACTGAATAAAGCCATCACTTTTCCATGGTGGCTCTCAGTTGGTGTTCATTTAGTGAGAGATTACAAATGAAGATTTTATAGTTCCTCATCAAGCTGCTGTAATAAAGATTAAGTGTAATTCTGTCTTCTTATGTTTGTAATGAAGTTGTGTGTTCTGCAAAAAATAAACATTAATAATTTTACCTTATTCTGTGTAATTGCCTCAATTAAATGTCTTTAAAATAATGGCTGTGAATTTCTCTGCAACAGGATATGGCTGTCCACAAGACCAAAAGGAGTTGGGTCTGACTTTGTCTTGATCTTTACTGCAGTAGTCCATCAAAACTACATAGCCCTCAGTTTACACTGTGCTCAAGTTATCTGAAGTTACAGGGATACTTCAGGTCTGTCCTCTGAATCACCAAAGCTATATATTGTTCACCACCTGAATTGGCAGCTTCTTGACATTTTTGCAGCTCTTTGATCTCTTCTGTAGAAGCACATCTCTGCTTGCACAGATTACAATACACAAAGGCATTAGTTTGTGATTGTGAGTTGGTGTTGTAGTGTTACACACAAATGCTGGAGGAACTCAGCAGGCCAGGCAGCATCTATGGAAAAGAGTAACCAGTTGATGTTTTGGGCCGAGGCCCTTCATCAGGACTGGAAAAGAGATTAGTCAGAGTAAGAGAGGTGGTAGGTGAAACAGAGGGGGGAGAGATGAAGGAAGGAGCTGGGAAGTCAATTGATGAAAGGGCTGGAGAAAGGAGAAATCTGATAGCAGAGGCTAGGAGGCCATAGAAGAAAGGGAAGGGGGAGGAGCACCAAAGGGAGGTGATGGGCAGATAAGGTGAGAATGAATTGGGAATGGTGGGGGAGGGGGGGGGAATTACCAGAAGTTTGAGAAATCGATGTTCATGCCATCAAGTTGGAAGCTACCCAGATAGAATACAAGCTGTTTCTCCTCCAACCTGAGTGTGGCATCATTCTGTCAGTAAAGGCGGCCATGAACTTGCATGTCAGAAAATGGGAAGTAAAATTGAAATGGATGACCACAGAGATCACAATGTTTCTGGTGGATGTTTTTCTCTGTTTCCTCATATCCCCTTTTCATCTTATCTTCTGCCCATCACCTCCCTCTGGTGCTCCTCCCCTTTTCCTTCCTTCCTTCCTTCCATGGCCTCTGCTATCAGATTCCCCCCTTTTCCAATTGACTTCCCAGCCCTTCCCCTCACAGTTTAACCTTATCACCTACTACCTTGTACCTTTTCCTCCCCTCCCCTCACCCTCTTTTCCCAAAGATGCTGCCTGGTCTGCTGCGTTCCTCCAGCATCTGCAGATTTTCCCTTGTTTGTGGTCTTATAGTATATTCTGCACTTGGGTATCAGGCAGATACAGTTATATCTGCAAGAGTTGGCATTCCATACCTAAAGGTATCTGCAATGCTGAAATTGAAAGCGTAGTGGAAAGTAACAGGAATTATACTGTACCATTTATTAGCTGACAAAACAGATTTAAAAAATTCTGCAAATGGACAGTGCATTTATTTAGAACCAAATGGAATAGTACAGTAATTTACATTGTAGACTCCATGATCAATAGGAGCCAATTATACGATAACCCAATTCAGCATTCAGAGCTCAGCTGTACAAATAAAATTTAATTACATTCTAGTTCCTTATTTAAATACAAATTAAAATATACACGTGGGTGAGGATTTTCCTTTTGAACGATTCCCTCAATCCAGTGGAGCACAGTCAGGCCTTTATGATGCCTTCCAAAAAATCTTTCTCTAGTACTTCCTCAATGTTTTGTCTAGCTTTGTTCCAGAATGTTTTCTGGCTCTCAGTTTTAATGTCTTTGTGTGAAAATGAATTAGAGTATGGGACTGGGCTCTCTGAGCAGCCAGTAGGTCTGCCTGTGATTTTGTTGGAGAAGAAGTGGCTGAGCACATTGAAGAAAGGAAGCAGCTGCTCAATGCTGCGAATGGAGTAAACAGTCAGCAGCAGATGGCCTGGTGCCCAGGGTAGACTCCTTCCGAAATTGTCATCCTCTGGATTCTTCTGAAATGAGCAACAGAATTTTAAAATTAATTGAACACTAGTCAGAGCACAATATGGTCATCTGTAACATACTATACTTTCCACAGGTCAGAAATCGCACTTTAACTACTGGTGCTTTACACAACAATTCTCCCTCAAACCCTTCAACCTTACCTCTCTACAACCCTTACTTTTCACGTATGTAACCCTTTGTCATCCCCTGCGTCAAAATATTTTTTCCAGCACATCCTCAAAACTACACCTCCCTGTTTGAACTTAGGTCTCCCCTGCCTGGCATTCCCCTGTTGTGGAATGTCTGCAACCACATTTGCTTTTGTGGCAGCATGGTTCCCAGTGTCCTGCTGGCAGAGAGCTAGGCTTGAAACTGTACCTCATGTTGTCAAAGGCCTTGCATGTCTGATGTCAGAGACATTTAGAAACAGGTGAAAAATATCAAGAAATTAACACATTCAGCTTCTGTAAATCAAAAATAATAATTAGAATAAAATTGTTTTGGTGAAGACACTGCCCCATTTGAATGGATAAGAGCATGCTGGATGAAACAGCTTCAGTGACCAGACAAAGTACACCCAGCCCCTTCACTCAGCTCAGTTAGATTACACACTAGACAGTGGAAGCCCAGAATGTGCTGAAAATTCTCTGTCTCAATTCAGTCTAAAATCCAACAAACTCTGTCAAAAGGATCTAAAAGATGGATAGATAAATGGTTATGTTCCAAAGTTCCTGAGATTCCAGAATGGTCCCAGCAAATAACAACAATGTTGAAGAAGGGAGGGATTAAAATGAACAAATAGTCATAGTCATACTTTACTAATCCCGGGGGAAATTGGTTTTCATTATGGTTGCTCCATAAATAGTAATAGAACCATAAATAGTTAAATAGTAATATGTAAATTATGCCAGTAAATTATGAAATAAATCCAGGACCAGCCTATTGGCTCAGGATGTCTGACCCTCCAAGGGAGGAGTTGTAAAGTTTGATGGCCACAGGCAGGAATGACTTCCTATGACGCTCAGTGCTGCATCTCGGTGGAATGAGTCTCTGGCTGAATGTGCTCCTGTGCCCAACCAGTACATTATGTAGTGGATGGGAGACATTGTCCAAGATGGCATGCAACTTAGACAGCATCCTCTTTTCAGACACCACCGTGAGAGAGTCCAGTTCCATCTCCACAACATCACTGGCCTTATGAATGAGTTTGTTGATTCTGTTGGTGTCTGCTACCCTCAGCCTGCTGCCCCAGCACACAACAGCAAACATGATCGCACTGGCCACCACAGACTCGTAGAACATCCTCAGCATCGTCCGGCAGATGTTAAAGGACCTCAGTCTCCTCAGGAAATAGAGACGGCTCTGACCCTTCTTGTAGCCAGCCTCAGTGTTCTTTGAGCAGTCCGGTTTATTGTTAATTCGTATCCCCAGGTATTTGTAATCCTCCACCATGTCCACACTGACCCCCTGGATGGAAACAGGGGTCACTGGTACCTTAGCTCTCCTCAGGTCTACCACCAGCTCCTTAGTCTTTTTCACATTAAGCTGCAGATAATTCTGCTCACACCACGTGACAAAGTTTCCTAACGTAGCCCTGTACTCAGCCTCATCTCCCTTGCTGATGCATCCAACTATGGCAGAGTCTTCTGAAGATGACAAGACTCCATGAAGTAGTTGAAGTCCGAGGTGTAAATGGTGAAGAGAAAGGGAGACAAGACAGTCCCCTGTGGAGCCCCAGTGCTGCTGATCACTCTGTTGGACACAGTGTTGCAAGCACACGTACTGTGGTCTGCCAGTCAGGTAATCAAGAATCCATGATACCAGGGAAGCATCCACCTGCATCGCTGTCAGCTTCTCCCCCAACAGAGCAGGGCGGATGGTGTTGAACGCACTGGAGAAGTCAAAAAACATGACCCTCACAGTGCTCGCTGGCTTGTTCAGGTGGGCGTAGACACGGTTCAGCAGGAAGACGATGGCATCCTCAACTCCCAGTCGGGGCTCGTAGGCGAACTGGAGGGGATCTAAGTGTGGCCTAACCATAGGCCGGAGCAGCTCCAGAACAAGTCTCTCCAGGGTCTTCATGATGTGGGAGGTCAATGCCACCGGCCTGTAGTCATTGAGGCCGCTGGGGCGCGGTGTCTTCGGCACAGGGACGAGGCAGGACGTCTTCCACAGTACAGGAACCCTCCGGAGCCTCAGGCTCAGGTTGAATACATGGCGAAGTACAATGGAACAAGAGGCCAATATCAGATGTGGGGAAGTGATCACATAGCACTGATATTAGGTGGAGTCAACAAAGTTTTTGACTTTTTTTGAAAGGGAAATTGTATTTGACAGTATTAGATTTAGAGTCATAGAACATGACAGCAAAGAAACAGGCCCATCTAGTCCATGCCAAACTATTAATCTGCTTCATCCCATCGACCTGCACTTGGACCACAGCCCTCAATACCCCTCCCATCCATGTACTGTTAAGTGTTGAAATCGAGCTCACATGCACCACTTGTGCTGGCACCTCGTTCCACTCTCACCACCCTCCGAGTGAAGAAGTTCCCCCTCAGGTTCCCCTTACACATTTCACCCTTCCCCCTTAACCCATGTTATAATGTTACATTTGTCAGAAAGTACACAAAGGTTGGGGGTGTTGTGGATAGTGTGGAGGGCTGTCAGAGGTTACAGCGGGACATCGATAGGATACAAAACTAGGCTGAGAAGTGGCAGATGGAGTTCAACCCAGATAAGGGTGAGGTGGTTCATTTTGGTAGGTCAAATATGGCAGAATATAGTATTGATGGTAAGACTCTTGGCAGTGTGGAGGATCAGAGGGATCTTGGGGTCTGAGTCCAGAGGACACAAAAGCTGCTGTGCAGGTTGACTCTGTGGTTAAGAAGGCATACGGTGTATTCGCCTTCATCAATCATGGGATTGAGTTTAAGAGCCAAGAGGTAATGTTGCAGCTATACAAGACGCTGGTATATATAGCTATATAGAGGAGACGTCAGGGGTAAGTTTTTTTTTTACGCAGGGAGTGGTGAGTGTGTGGAATGGGCTGCCGGCGATGGTGGTGGAGGCGGATACAATAAGGTCTTTTAACAGGCTCCCGGACAGGTACATGGATCTTAGAAAAATAGAGGGCTATGGGTAACCCTAGGTAATTTCTAAAATGAGTACATGTTTGGTACAGCATTGTGGGCCGAAGGCCCTTTACTATGCTGAAGCTTTTCTACATTACACCTGTTGGGTACAGGACAATCAATGGATGAGCTGTATATAGATGTTAAGACATAAGATTTCGCCCAAAGATGAGGCTCATAGTGCTGAGTGCATTGTTAAAGGACTAGACACAAAATAGACATTACAAGTAAACAAGCTATTTACAGGATGACAGGCTACTGGAGTACGACAAAGATCAGTGTCTGGGCATAAGACCATAAGACAAAGGAGCAGAAGTCGGCCATTCGGCCCATCGAGTCTGCTCCGCCATTTTATCATGAACTGATCTGTTCTCCCATTCAGTCCCACTCCCCCGTCTTCTCACCATAACCTTTGATGCCCTGGCTACTCAGATACCTATCAATCTCTACCTTAAATACACCCAATGACTTGGCCTCCACTGCTGCCCGTAGCAACAAATTCCATAGATTCACCACCCTCTGACTAAAAAAATTTCTTTGCATCTCTGTTCTGAATGGGCACCCTTCAATCCTTAAGTCATGCCCTCTCGTACTAGACTTCCCTCATCATGGGAAACAACTTTGCCACATCCACTCTGTCCATGCCTTTCAACATCCGAAATGTTTCTATGAGGTCCCCCCTCATTCTTCTAAACTTCAAGGAATACAGTCCAAGAGCGGACAAATGTTCCTCATATGTTAACCCTCTCATTCCCGGAATCATTCTAGTGAATCTTCTCTGTACCCTCTCCAACGTCAGCACATCCTTTCTTAAATAAGGAGACCAAAACTGCCCACAGTACTCCAAGTGAGGTCTCACCAGCGCCTTATACAGCCTCAACATCACATCCCTGCTCCTATACTCTATTCCTCTAGAAATGAATGCCAACATTGCATTCGCCTTCTTCACCACCGACTCAACCTGGAGGTTAACCTTAAGGGTATCCTGTACGAGGACTCCCAAGTCCCGTTGCATCTCAGAACTTTGAATTCTCTCTCCATTTAAATAATAGTCTGCCTGTTTATTTCTTCTGCCAAAGTGCATAACCATACACTTCCCAACACTGTATTTCATTTGCCACTTCTTTGCCCATTCTTCCAATCTATCCAAGCCTCTCTGCAGACTCTCCATTTCCTCAGCACTACCGGCCCCTCCACCTATCTTCGTATCGTCAGCAAACTTAGCCACAAAGCCATCTATTCCATAATCCAAATTGTTGATGTCCAATGTAAAAAGAAGCGGCCCCAACACTGATCCCTGTGGAACACCACTGGTAACCGGCAGCCAACCAGAATAGGATCCCTTTATTCCCACTCTCTGCCTCCTGCCAATCAGCCAACGCTCTAGCCACGTATGTAACTTTCCTGTAATTCCATGGGCTCTTATCTTGTTAAGCAGCCTCATGTGTGGCATCTTGTCAGAGGCCTTCAGAAAATCCAAATATATAACATCCACTGCATCTCCCTTGTCTAGCCTACTTGTAATTTCCTCAAAAAATTGCAATAGGTTTGTCAGGCAGGATTTTCCTTTAAGGAAACCATGCTGAGTTCTGCCTATCTTGTCATATGCTTCCAGGTACTCTGTAACCTCATCCTTGACAATCGACTCCAACAACTTCCCAACCACCGACGTCAAGCTAACAGGTCCATAAGCATAAGTTCTCGTGAATCTGCTCCTTCATCTGAATAACTAATGTACCTAACTGTGCCATGGAAAATAAGCTGTGCAAAGCTCACAGGGCAAAGGTGAATAGGCCAAGTGAGATGGGCATTGGGTGGCAGATGAACTGTGATCAGGGTAAATATGAGATAGGAAAAACAAGCAATCAATCCTTTTTAATGAAGCAAGAAAGGTTCTGCTGGAGGAACTAGTGGATCAGGCAGAACTTGTAGAAGGGATGCTTGGGGTCGAGACTCCTTATTTTGGTCCAAATGGAACATCATGAAAAGCCCCAGGCTAGCTCAATTTGTCTGTGTGTGACCCATATCCCTCTAAACCTTTCCTATCCATGTACAGCATTTATCCAAATACCTGTGAAACATTCCTGCCTCCCAGTTCTTCTTGCAGATCATTCCACTTTACTCTCCATCCTGTCAACGGCAACTGTACAAGGCTTGGTGAGATGACAATTAAACTATGAAATTGGGGTGGGGGGGAACAGGTACAAGGAGGAGGGCCACCATATACCTTAGAGATAAAGGGGATTGAGGAAACGCAAACCTCTTGCAATAAAAGTCATCAGACAATGCTTTCAGAACTGGCCTTGTTAGCTCTTGTGACAAATACAAAGGCCATTAACTTGAAACCGATTTTGTGAACAAACTATTATGACGACCCTTGTTTCTCGAAATTATGTCTCAAGTGTTACATAGGAATTATCGCTTTGCTAAATACTAACTGGATCTCTGGATCTCTTGAGAGTAGTACCATGTTTCTATGTTGCAGGTGCAATGTATTTTGCGAATAGAAGTCTCACACCAACCCAAGTAAGTGCTTTCAGCAGGAATGGGGAAGAATGCAAGTGCACAGTAAGAAAGAAAATACCTTCGCTCTTTTCCTCAGCAGTTTGGCCAACCTCACCACATATGGTTTGAATTCTCGTTGGTGAGTTCCTTGTCTGCGGACCTCCAGCCCAGAATCGTCAGATACTTCCGGAATGAAAGCCCAACGATACCTAAACAATGTGAGTCAATGCAGTCCATTAAATATGTATTTCAAACATTTCCCAAGGCACACAGAAGACAAATAGCTCTAAAAATACTGAGCGGCGGTAACAGAAGCACCTGACAGTAGTGAGTACTTGCATCAACATTCACACTTTGATTACGCAGAGAACTGTGGTTCTACAGCGTAAACCTGTGGTAGGAGAGAACTACGGGATACTACTGGCAATAACATTAATAGTTTGGTGAGAGAAGTCTCAAATTATATGTAGACTCCAGCTCTGATTGTCATGATAGATTTACCCTTCTCATAATAAATCCCTTTATCAACTATTTGTTTGCATATAATTGCTTCAGTGTTCACTGAGATAGATCAAGGAACTATCGATGCTGAAAAATCATTGAAAATACTGAAATTATCAAATGATTCCGATTTATTGCTGTGGAAATTAGAGGGTCCTGGTGAGTGCGGAGGGAGTGGGTGGACTGGCGTCTCAGGGAGAGCGGGTGGGGGGGGGGGGAGACTGGTGTCCCGGGGGGGGGGGGGGGAGTGGGAGACTGGTGTCCCAGGGAGAGCGAGGGGTGGGGGAGACTGGCATCCTGGGGAGAGCAGGGAGCAGGGGGGCGTGGGAGGGACTAGCGTCCCAGGGAGTAGGGAGTGACCACAACAAAATTCATCTGGTAAGCCTGATTGCTGAATTATCAGGATTTTTAAATAATCAGATATCAGATTTCTGGAGTTCTTGAGGAATTAAAACAGAAACTGCTGGAAGCGCTCAGGTTGAGGCTGTGCTACTTGTACATTATGAAGTGTTACAGTTACAGGGAATGTGAAATGCAGGCAAACAATAAGGTGCAGGACCATGACCAGGCAGACTGTGAGGTCAACAAACATGTGGACAGTTCAATAATACTTCAACAGCGGGATAGAAGCTGTCCTGTGGTTATAGGTGGGGCAGTCGTGGGCTGCAGACAATGGAATCTGATAAGAACAGAAGGGTGTGAGTAGTACCAGATAAGAGAGGGATTGAGAGCAGATAGGATCAATATGGGTCTCTATTGTGGACTGAGAGTGGGAAGGGGGCAGGGAGAGTGGAATTATGGTTGAGAAATGGGGGAGGAGCTGGGAGCACCAAAGAGACATTCTGTAATGATCAATAAAACAATTGTTGGAATCAAGTGACCTTGCCTGGTGTCTCAGGGCTGGGTGTGTCCGCACCCGTGCCATCCCCTGCCCTTGGCACTCCTCCTCCGCAGCCACCTGTCCCATATATATATGGAATTTATACAGAAGACAAGTCTGTGTGCTTGTAAGGAAGCTATGCTTCGCTGTTTACTTACATCTGAAACTGGGGAAGGCTTTCAGAAGGTAAGGTCAGTGCCAAATCCAAGAATTTGCACGCAGAGAGGTAGAGAGCAAGCCAGCGCTGATTGTTGTAGGAAGTTGAGAAACCATTGCCGCCCATGTAGGTGGTTTCCAAACCAGATACAGATGGACCCGCAGTCCTGAAACGTAGAAATGATTGAACATGGTAAATGTCTACACTATCCCTGGGCTCCCTGTTGCTGGCTGTGGCAGTCTGCAGTCACAGCTCCAGTGTTTGGTTGCAACTTGCGGTATCCTAGAGCAGTGTAAAAATCTTAACACAGAAAAATATTTTTTCCTACAGAGAAGTGTTCTTTTAGCAAAGTGCTAATGTGTATTCATTTGTTCATTAATGTACTGTGTTGTATGACGTGGGCAATCACTACTGCACAGAGTCTTGTCATCTTCAGAAGTTTTCAGATGACTCTGCCATAGTTGGATACATCAGCAAGGGAGATGAGGTTGAGTACAGGGCTACGGTAGGAAACTTTGTCACATGGTGTGAGCAGAATTATCTGCAGCTTAATGTGAAAAAGACTAAGGAGCTAGTGGTAGACCTGAGGAGAGCTAAGGTACCAGTGACCCCTGTTTCCATCCAGGGGGTCGGTGGATATGGTGGAGGATTACAAATACCTGGGGATACGAATTGACAATAAACTGGACTGGTCAAAGAACACTGAAGCTGTCTACAAGAAGGGTCAGAGCCGTCTCTATTTCCTGAGGAGACTGAGGTCCTTTAACATCTGCCGGACGATGCTGAGGATGTTCTACGAGTCTGTGGTGACCAGTGCGATCATGTTTGCTGTTGTGTGCTGGGGCAGCAGGCTGAGGGTAGCAGACACCAACAGAATCAACAAACTCATTCCTAAGGCCAGTGATGTTGTGGGGATGGGACTGGACTCTCTCACGGTGGTGTCTGAAAAGAGGATGCTGTCTAAGTTGCATGCCAGCTTGGTCAATGTCCCCCATCCACTACATAATGTACTGGATGGGCACAGGAGTACATTCAGCCAGAGACTCATTCCACTGAGATGCAGCACTGAGCGTCATAGGAAGTAATTCCTGCCTGTGGCCATCAAACTTTACAACTCCTCCCTTGGAGGGTCAGACACCCTGAGCCGATAGGCTGGTCCTGGACTTATTTCATAATTTACATATTACTATTTAACTATTTATGGTTCTATTACTATTTATTATTTATGGTGCAACTGTAACGAAAACCAATTTACCCCGGGGTCAATAAAGTATGACTATGACTATGACTGATCCTGGTTAACGTTTTCTACAGAATTGGATTGCCATTGATTTCTTCTGGGCAGTAGCTTTTGAAGATGGGTGACCCCAACCATTATCAATGCTCTTCAGGGATTGTCTGCCTGGCATCAGTAGTCGCAGAACCAGAATTTGTGATATTCCCCAGCTGCTCACACGACCATCCACCACCTGCTCCCTTGGCTTCACATGACCCTGATCGAGGGGCTAAGCAGGTGCCACACCTTGCCCAAGGGTGATCTGCACGCCAGCGGAGGGAAGGAGCACCTTACACCTCCTTTGATGGAGATGCATCCCCACCCTGCCACCCAGATGTGCATTAGATTTACAAAAAGGTAACCAATTTAATGGAAGCAAACTGTATTTCTCACCATGTTAAAGTTATGTTATGACTTCATTAAACACCTTGATGTTTGCTTGCCCTCAAACATATTTTACTGTTTCCAGCTATCAAGACTTGTGTTCAAAGTGAGGTCTTGACAACAAAACTTACAACCATGAAGATAATACTGAAATTAATGTTGAAATTTCAGATAGCAATGACAGGTGACAGGGCAGGGACCAGGCATCAGTCTCCTGAAACCAATCTCACATACAAGGCTAGATCGAGAGTGTTGGCTGCCCTTCCCCAGGGACTCAGCCCTCCAGAAGTACAAGGAGAAAATTCATCAGAATAGGAAGTCAGGAAAGCTGTTCTTATAGGAGACAAAGTGTCAGAAAAGAATCAGAATCACGTTAAATATCACTGGCATATGTCATGAAATTTGTTATGCGGCAGCATACAGTGTAATTCATGATAAAAACTAAATAAACTAAATTACAGTATATATATATATATATATATACACACACACACATGCACATATACTCTGTATACACACACACATACTTACTGTAATTTAGTTTTTTTTATATATAAAGTGAAAACAGATCTCTACAAAGTGATCTAAATGAATAACAAATATAAAACACAAAATAATTGATTGTGTAAGTATTCACCTCCTATTCACACACCAAATCATCACTGGTGCAGCCAACTGGTTTTGGAAGTCACATAATTAGTTAGAGATCACCATGTCCAGTCAAGGTGTTTCAACTAATCGTAGTAAAAATACACCTGTATCTAGAAAGTCCAACTGCTTGTGAGTTAGTATCCTGGCAAAAACTACACCATGAAGACAAAAGAACACCCCAAGCACTCTGCGAAAGGTTATTCAAAAGCACAAGTCAGGAGATGGATACAAGCAAATTTCCGAGTCACTGAATATCCCTCGGAGTACAGTAATGCCAATCATCAAGAAATGGAAAGAATATGGCACAGATGGAATTCTGCCTAAAGCAGGCCGTCCTCAAAATCTGAGTGACCGTGCAAGAAGAGGACAAGTGAGGGAGGCCACCAAGAAACCTACGACAACTCTAGAGGAGTTACAAGTTTCAGTGGCTGAGATGGGAGAATGGCAAAGAGAAATCCACTGTTGAAAAAAACTCACATGAAGTCTCTGCTAGAATTTGCCAGTAGGCATGTGGAAGACTCTGTAGTCAGCTGGAAGAAGGCTCTATGGTCTGATGAAGTCAAAATTGAGCTTTTTGGCTATCAGACTAAAAGCTATGTTTGGTGTAAGCCAAACACCACACATCATCAAAAACACACCATCCCTACCGTGAAGCATGGTGGTGGCTACATCATGCTGTGGGGATGTTTCACTGCAGGAGACTCTAGAAGGCTTGTGAAGGTACAGGATAAAATGAATGCAGCAAAACACAGAGAAATCTTGGAGGAAAACCTCATGCAGTCTGCAAGAGAACTTGCTTTCCAGCAAGACAATGAACCTAAGCATAAAGCTAACACTACAAAGGAATGGCTTAAAATCAACAAAGTTAATGTCCTGGAGTGGCCAAGCCAGAATCCAGATCTCCATCCAATTGAGAATTTGTGGCTGGACTTAAAAAGGGCTGTTCACTCATGATCACCATGCAATCTGACAGAGCTTGAGCAATTTTGTAAAGGAGAATGGGGAAAAATTGCAGTGTCCAGATATGCAAAGCTGATAGAGACTTATTCACACAAACTCAAGGCTGTAATTGCCGACAAAGGTACATCTACTAAATACCGACTTGAAGGGGGTGAGTAATTATGCAATCAATTATTTTATGTCTAATAATTGGCATACACATACACACACATATATATGAAATAAAAAAGTAATGAGGTTGTGTTTATGGTTCAATATCCATTCAGAAGTCTGATGGCAGAGGTAAGAAGCTATTCCTGAATTGTTGAGTGTGTGCCTTCCTCTCCGATGGTAACAATAAAAGCAGGGCTCATCCTGGGTGATGGGGATTCTTAATGATGGATGCCCCCTTTCTGAGGCACTGCTCCTTGAAGATGCGCTGGATGCTGGGGAGCTAGTGCTCATGAAGGAGCTGACTAAGTTTACCTTCCTGCAGCTTATTTCGATCCTGTGCAGATCCCTCCCCCCATACCAGACAATAATAGCAAAACAGAATCAACTGCAGAGCTGGGGGTGGGGGTAGGTTTAGAAACAGAAATCTCATATGTAATTTGTTCAGCATAAAATTAGTAAGCATTTTCTGTTTAGATATTAAAGTGATTAGATGGAATTAATTAAACTAAAACCAAGTAGGAAAAGTTTTATATTTATTTATTTTATGTAGAGATATAGCGTGGAACAGACCCTTCTGGCCCTTTGAGCTGCATTGCCCAGCATACTGCCTATTTAAACCTAGCCTAATCACAGGACAATTTACAATGACCAATTAACCAACTAACCAGTACATCTTTGGACTGTGGGAGGAAATAGGAGTATCTGGAGGAAACCCACACACGTAGAAACTTCTTACAGAGGACACCAGAACTAAACTTTGATGCCCATAACTTTAATAGTGTGGTGCTAACTGCTACGCTACTGTGGTCCCAAAGAAATGTCAACCATTCCTTCAGAAAAGTGCAAGTGACCTCACAGACTGGAGGTAATGAAACAAAGAGCTCTCATCATTGTATAACATCCAGTAAGTTTGAACAGGATTGTTTAATTGTTAAATGACTCTATCTTCAAAGTCTCCCAGGAACTGATGAGAGTAAGGTAAATCAGTCACTACTCTACTCTCTCTACCCCTAGGACTGTATATAAGCTCACCTCAAATGTATTCTCTAAATGTGCTGATGATACAACTATTGCTGGCAGAATTTTAGACGGTGACAAGTCGGCGTACAGGAGTGAGATACGTCAGCTAGTTGACTGGAGTCGCACTCAACATCAGTAAAACCAAAGAACTGATTGTGGACTTCAGAAAGGGTAAGATGAGGGAACACACACCAGTCCTCATAGAGAGATCAGAAGTGGACAGAGTGAGCAGTTTCAACTTTCTGGGTGTCAATATGTCTGAAGATCTATCCTGGGCCCAACATAGCGATGCAACTGCAATGAAGACCATAAGACACTGGAGCAGAATTAGGCCATTTGGCCCATCGAGTCTGCTCTGCCATTCAATCATGGCTGATCCTTGTTTCCCCTCCTCAAACCAATTCCCCAGCCTTCTCCCCGTAACCTTTGATGCCATGTCCAATCAAGAACCTATCAAGCTCTGCCTTAAATACACCCAACGACCTGGCCTTCACAGCTGCCTGTGGAAATAAATTCCACAAATTCACTACCCTCTGGCTAAAGAAACTTCTCCGCATCTCTGCTTTAAATGGACACCCCTCTATCCTGAGGCTCTGCCCTCTTGTCCTTGACTTCCCCACCATGGGAAACATCCTTTCCACGTCTGCTCTGTCTAGGCCTTGCAACATTTGAAAGGTTTCAATGAAATCCCTCCTCATACTTCTGAATTCCAGCAAGTACAGACCCAGAGCCATCAAACGTTCCTCGTATGATGACCCTTTCATTCCCAGAATCATCCTTGTGAATCCCCTCTGAACCCTCTCAAATGCCAGCACATCTTTTCTTAGATGAAGAGCACAAAACTGTTCACAATACTCAAGGTGAGGCCTCACCAGTGCCTTATAAAGCCTCAGCATCACATCCCTGCTCTTGCATTTGAAAACGCAAACAACAGGAATTCTGCAGATGCTGGAAATTCAAGCAACACACATCAAAGTTGCTGGTGAACGCAGCAGGCCAGGCAGCATCTGTAGGAAGAGGTGCAGTCGACGTTTCAGGCCGAGACCCTTCGTCAGGACTAACTGAAGGAAGAGTGAGTAAGAAATTTGAAAGCGGGAGGGGGAGGGGGAGATCCAAAATGATAGGAGAAGACAGGAGGGGGTGGGATGGAGCCAAGAGCTGGATAGGTGATAGGCAAAAGGGGACACGAGAGGATCATGGGACAGGAGGCCCAGGGAGAAAGACAAGGGGGGGGGGGGACCCAGAGGATGGGCAAGGGGTATAGTCAGAGGGACAGAGGGAGAAAAAGGAGAGAGAGAGGAAGAATGTGTGTATATAAATAAATAACGGATGGGGTACGAGGGGGAGGTGGGGCATTAGCAGAAGTTAGAGAAGTCAATGTTCATGCCATCAGGTTGGAGGCTGCCGTGCTCGGTCTTTACCATCCTCTCCGACCTTCAACTATCGGAGGCAGTACACTCTGTCCTCAGTAAGGGCCTCACCTTTGTCCCTCTTCGCCCACACCTCAGCGAGTTCCGTGTTCGCCATGATGCGGAACTCTTCTTCCGCCGTCTCCGTCTCCGAGCCTACTTCTTCGGCAAGGACTCTTCCACCCCCACCGATGACCCCTTCTCCCGACTTCAACCCTCCTCTTCTTCATGGACACCCCGCTCTGGTCTTCTGCCTGCTCTGGATCTCTTTATTGCTAACTGCCGACGGGACATCAACCGTCTCGACTTCACCGCATCTTGTTCCCATTCCAACCTCACTCCTTCGGAACGCACTGCTCTCCACTCCCTCCGTACTAATCCTAACCTTACCATTAAACCCGTTGATAAGGGGGGGGTGCTGTTGTAGTCTGGCGTACTGACCTCTACCTTGCCGAGGCACAGTGACAACTCATGGATACCTCCTCTTATTTACTCCTCGATCGTGACCCCACTAAGGAGCACCAGGCCATTGTCTCCCACACCATCACTGACTTTATCGGCTCAGGGGATCTCCCATCCACTGCTACTAACCTTATAGTTCCCACACCTCGCACTTCCCGTTTCTACCTCCTACCCAAGATCCACAAACCTGCCTGTCCTGGCCGACCTATTGTCTCAGCTTGCTCCTGCCCCACCAAACTCGTTTCCGCATAGCTCGACATGGTTTTATCCCCCCTTGTTCAATCCCTTCCTACCTATGTTCGTGACACTTCTCACGCTCTTAAACTTTTCGATGATTTTAAGTTCCCTGGCCCCCACCGCTTTATTTTCACCATGGATGTCCAGTCCCTATATACTTCCATCCCCCATCAGGAAGGTCTCAAAGCTCTCCGCTTCTTTTTGGATTCCAGACCTAATCAGTTCCCCTCTACCACTACTCTGCTCCATCTAGTGGAATTAGTCCTTACTCTTAATAATTTCTCCTTTGGCTCCTCCCACTTCCTCCAAACTAAAGGTGTAGCTATGGGCACCCGTATGGGTCCTAGCTATGCCTGCCTTTTTGTTGGCTTTGTGGAACAATCTATGTTCCGTGCCTATTCTGGTGTCTGTCCCCCACTTTTCCTTCGCTACATCGACGACTGCACTGGCGCTGCTTTCTGCACGCATGCTGAGCTCGTTGACTTTATTAACTTTGCCTCCAACTTTCACCCCGCCCTCAAGTTTACCTGGTCCATTTCCGACACCTCCCTCCCCTTTCTAGATCTTTCTGTCTCTGTCTCTGGAGACAGCTTATTCACTGATGTCTACTATAAGCCTACTGACTCTCACAGCTATCTGGACTATTCCTCTTCTCACCCTGTCTCTTGCAAAAATGCCATTCCCTTCTCGCAATTCCTCCATCTCCGCCGCATCTGCTCTCAGGATGAGGCTTTTCATTCCAGGATGAGGGAAATGTCCTTTTTTAAAGAAAGGGGCTTCCCTTCCTCCACCATCAACTCTGCTCTCAAATGCATCGCCCCCATTTCACGCACATCTGCTCTCACTCCATCCTCCCGCCACCCCACTAGGAATAGGGTTCCCTTGGTCCTCACCTATCACCCCACCAGCCTCCGGGTCCAACATATTATTCTCCGTAACTTCCGCCACCTCCAACGGGATCCCACCACTAAGCACATCTTTCCCTCCACCCCCCCCGCTTTCCGCAGGGATCGTTCCCTACGCGACTCCCTTGTCCATTCGTCCCCCCCCCTCCCTCCCCACTGATCTCCCTCCTGGCACTTATTCTTGTAAGCGGAACAAGTGCTACACATGCCCTTACACTTCCTCCCTTGCCACCATTCAGGGCCCCAGACAGTCCTTCCAGGTGAGGCAACACTTCACCTGTGAGTGGCTGGGGTGATATATTACGTCCAGTGCTCCCGATGTGGCCTTCTATATATATTGGCGAGACCCGATGCAGACTGGGAGACCGCTTTGCTGAACACCTACACCCTGTCCGCCAGAGAAAGCAGGATCTCCCAGTGGCCACACATTTTAATTCCACATCCCATTCCCATTCTGACATGTCTATCCACGGCCTCCTCTACTGGTGGAACAACACCTTATATTCCGTCTGGGTAGCCTCCAACCTGATGGCATGAACATTGACTTCTCTAACTTCCACTAATGCCCCACCTCCCACTCGTACCACATCCATTATTTATTTATATACACACATTCTTTCTCTCACTCTCCTTTTTCTCCCTCTGTCCCTCTGAATATACCTCTTGCCCATCCTCTGGGTCCCCCCCCTCCTTGTCTTTCTTCCCGGACCTCCTGTCCCATGATCCTCTCGTATCCCCTTTGCCAATCACCTGTCCAGCTCTTGGCTCCATCCCTCCCCCTCCAGTCTTCTCCTATCATTTTGGATCTCCCCCTCCCTCTCCAACTTTCAAATCTCTTACTCACTTTTCCTTCAGTTAGTCCTGACGAAGGGTCTCGGCCTGAAACGTCGACTGTCCCTCTTCCTAGAGATGCTGCCTGGCCTGCTGCGTTCACCAGCAACTTTGATGTGTCCTGCTCTTGTACTCTAGTCCTCTTGAAGTGAATGCTAACATTGCATTTGCCTTCCTCACCACCAACTCAACCTGCACGTTAACCTTCAGGGTGTTCTACACAAGGACTCCCAAGTCCCTTTGCATCTCAGATTTTTGGATTTTCTCTGTTTAGAAAATAGTCCGCACATTTATTTCTACTACCAAAGTGCATGACCATGCATTTTCCAACATGGTATTTCATTTGCTTCTTTCTTGCCCATTCTTCTAATCTGTCTAAGTCCTTCTACATCCTACCTGCTTCCTCAACACTACCTGCCCCTCCACCAATCTTCCTATCATCTACAAACTTGGCAACAAAGCCATTTATTCCATCATCTAAATCATTGACATACAACATAAAAAGAAGTGAATCCAACACCAACCCCTGCGGAACACCACTAGTCACTGGCAGCCAACCAGACAAGGATCCTTTTATTCCCACTCGCTGCCTCCTACCAATCAGTCAATGCTCTAACCATGCTAGTAACTTTCCTGTAATGCCATGGGCTCTTAACTTGGTAAGCAGCCTCATATGTGGCACCTTGTCAAGGGCCTTCTGAAAGTCCAAATGTACAACATCCATTACATCCCCTTCACCTAACCTATGTGTAATCTCCTCAAAGAATTTCAACAGGTTCGTCAGGCAGGACTTTCCCTTAACCTTGTCCATTCTCGTCCTGTGTCACCAAGTACTCCATCACCTCATCCTTAACAATTGTCTCCATCATCTTCCCAACACTGAGGTCAGGCTAACTGGTCTATAATTTCATTTCTGCTGCCTTCTTCCTTTTGAGCGATATTTGCAATTTTCTAGTCCTCGGGCACCCTGTCGTTGTCCAATGATTTTTGAAAGATCATTACTAATGTATCCACAATCTCTTTCAGAACCCTGGGGTGCAGTTCATCTGGTCCGGGTGACTTATGTAGCCTTGGGCCTTTCAGCTTTTTGAGCACCTTCTCCCTCGTAATAGTAACTTCACTCACTTCCCTTCCCTCACACCCTTCAACATCTGGCACACTGCCAGTGTCTTTCACAGTGAAGACTGATGCAAAATACTCATTTAGTTCATCTGTCATCTCCTTGGCCCCTGTTATTACTTCTCTGGCCTCATTTTCTAGCGGTCCTATATCCACTCTCATCTTTCTTTTTTTTACATACTTGAAAAAGCTCTTAGTATTTTGTTTGCTAGCTTGCTTTCATATTTCCCCTCCTAATGATTCTTTTAGTTGCTCTGTCGGGTTTTTAAAGCTTTCTAATTCTCTATCTTTCCACTACTTTTTGCTTTGTTGTATGCCCTCTCTTTAGCTTTTACATTAGCTTTGCCTTCCCTTGTCAGCCATGTTTGTAGTATTTTGCCATTTGGGTATCTTTGTGTTTGGAATACATCTATCCTGCACCTTCCTCATTTTTCCTAGAAACACACACTATTGCTGCTCTGCTGACATCTGTACCTGCATCTCCTTCCAATTTACTTTGGCCAACTGCTCTCTCTCACCACTGTCATTTCCTTTACTCCACTGAAACACTGCTACATCAGACTTTACTTTCTCCCTATTAAATTTCAAGTTGGACTCAATCATACTGTGATCATTGCCTCCTAAGGGTTCTTTTACCTTCAGCTCCCTAGTCACCTCCTGTTCATTACATAACACCCAATCCAGTATAGCAGATCCCCTAGTAGGCTCAATGACAAACCACTCTAAAAAGCTACCTTGTAGACATTCAACAAACTCACTCTCTTGGGATCCACTTCCAACCTGATCTTCCCAATCCACCTGTGTGTTGAAATCTCCCATGACTATCATAACATTGCCCTTTTGAAATGTCTTTTCTTTTCCCTGTTGTAATCTGTGGTCCACATCCCAGCTACTGTTGGGAGGCCTGTATATAACTGCCATCCTTTTACCCTTGCAGTTTCTTAACTCAACTCTCAAGGATTCTACATCTTCCAATCCCATGTCAATTTTTTCTACTGATTTGATGTCATTCTTTACCAGCAGAGCCACTCCACCCTCTCTGCCTACCTTCCCATCCCTCAGACACAACATTTAACCTTAGACATTGAGCTCCCGACTACAACCATCCTTCAGCCACGATTCAGCGATGCCCACATTATTCCCAACAACCTGTAAAAGTGCAACAAGATCATCCACTTTATTTCTTATACTCCGTGCATTGAGGTGTAACACCTTGAGTACTTTATTTGCTACACTTTGTGATTCTGCATCCCTAATGCACTGATACTCACCCTGCTGGCTGCGATTATGTCCTATCATCAGCTTGCCCTTCCTGACAGTCTGACTGCGCACTATCTTTGCTTTTTCACCATCTGCCCTATCGTGAGTCCCTTCACTCTGGTTTCCACCCCCTGCTAAATTAGTTTAAACCCTCCCCAACAGTTCTAACAAACCTGCCCGTGAGAATATTGGTTCCTCTCGGGTTCAGGTGCAACCTGTCACTTTAGAACAGGTCATACCTCCCCCAGAAGAGATCCCAATGATCCAAGAGCCTGAAGCCTTGCCCTCTGCATCAGTTCTCAGATATGCATTAATTTGCCAGATCATCCTGTTTCTACCCTCACTGGCGCATGGCACAGGCAGGAATCCAGAAATTACTACATGGGAGATCCTGCTTCTCAGCTTTCTAGCTAGCTCTCTAGATTCTCTTTTCAGGACCTTTTTGCTTTTCCTTCCCATGTCATTGGTACCAATATGTACCAAGACATCTGGCTGCTCTCCCTCCCTCTCCAAAATGTTGTGGATGTGATCCAAGGCGTCCCTGACCCTGGCACCTGGGAGGCAACATACCATCTGGGTGTCCTGTTCATATCCACAGAGCCTCCTGTCTGTTCCCCTGACTATTGAGTCCCCCTATCACTACCGCTCTCCTCTTCTCCCTCTTTCCCTTCTGCACCATGGACCCATGCTCAATGCCAGTAACCCCACCTCCATGGCATTCCCCTGGAAGGTCATCCCCACAACAGTATCCAAAGTGGTATGCTTATTATTGATGGGAATGGCCACAGTGGTGCTCTGTGCTAACTGCCTAATTATATTTCTATTTCTCCTGACAGTCACCCAGCTACTCGCCTCCTGCAACTTCAGGGTGACTACGTCCCTGTAGCTCTGATCGATGATCTCCTCACTCTGCTGTACAAGCCGAAGATCATCCAGTTGCTGCTCCAGATCCCTAACATGGTCTTCAAGCAGCTTCAGTCGGATGCACTTCATGCAGATGTAGTTCCCTGGGAGACTCTGGGTCTCGCAGGACTCTAACATCCAGCATGAAAATCCACAACAGGTGTTTACTGCACTAGATACAGTAAGAGAAGGAAAGAAAGGAAGCTTACCCAGAGCTAACGCCTCTTTCGAGCCGCAGCCTCCTTTGAGCCAAAGCCTGACACTTCCTACTCTCACCGCTGGCCTACTCCTAACAACGGCCACCCTGACAATGGCCACTTCGCTTGTTCCTTCTGTACTTTTAAACAAGCGTCACCAAACTGCGAGATACCTCATAGCCGTGCACTGCTCCTGCTGCTGATCGGACTGTCGAAAGAAGGCACGGCAGCGGCTAGATTTTATTAAGAGACTTAGTATGTCACCAAAGACACTCGCAAATTTCTACAGACATACTGTAGAGAGCATTCTAACTGGCTGCATCACCATCTGGTATGGACTGGGGGCGAGGGGCTACTGCACAGGATTGAAGGGAGCTGCAGAGAGTTGGAAACTTAGTCAGCTCCACCACGGGCACCAGTCTCCATAGTACCCAGGACATCTTCAAGGAGCCATTCCTCAAAAAGGCAGCGTCCATCGTTAAGAAACCCATCACCCAGGTCTTCTCATTGTTACCATCAGGAAGGAAGTCCAGAAACAAGAGAAAATCTGCAGATGCTGGAAATCCAAGGAACACACACAAAATGCTGGAGGAACTCAGCAGGCCAGGCAGCATTTATGGAAAAGAGTACAGTTGACGTTTTGAGCCGAGACTCTTTGGCAGAACGAAAGGTGGGGGAGGGGAGAGAGAAACACAAGGCGATAGGTGAAAATGGGAGGGGGAGGGATGAAGTAAAGCGCTGGGAAGTTGATTGGTGAGATTCAGGGCTGGAGAAGGGGGAATCTGATAGGAGAGAGCAGAAGGCCATGGAAGAAATAAAAGGGGGAAGGAACACCAGAGGGAGGTGATGGACAGGTAAGGAGCTAAGGTGAGAGAGAGAGAAGGAGAAGGAGAATGGTGAAGGGGGGGGCATTACCCAAAGTTCGAGAAATCGATATTCATGCCAGAGGCTACCCAGACAGAATATAAGGTGTTATTCCTCCAACTTGAATGTGGCCTCGTTGTGATACTAGAGGAAGTCATGGACAGACAAACTGTATTGGAATTAAAATGGGTGGCCACTGAGAGATCCCACTTCGCTCAGTTGGCTCACAAAGAGAGAAAGCTTGAAGACAGTGAGAGAGGGAGGATAGGCAGTTGATAGAGAAGGGATGCACTCACACCGATGGTTTCAGATGTGTCTATTTTAATAATGCAAGAAGCATCCTGAACAAAGCGGATGAGTTTAGCGCGTGGATCAGTACTTGGAGCTATGATGTGGTGGCCATTACAGAGACTTGGATGGCTCAGGGGCAGGAATGGTTACTTCGAGTGCCGGGCTTTAGATGTTTCAGAAAGGACAGGGAGGGAGGCAAAAGAGGTGGGGGCGTGGCAATGCTGATCAGAGATAGTGTCACGGTTGCAAAAAGGAGGAAGTCATAGAGGGATTGTCTACTGAGTTTTTGAGGGTGGAAGTCAGAAACAGGAAGAGGTCAATAAGTCTACTGGGTTTTCTTTTTATAGACCACCCTATAGTAACAGGGACATCGAGGAGCAGATAGGAAGACAGATTCTGGAAACGAGTAATAATAGCAGGGTTGTCGTGGTGGGAGATTTTAATTTCCCAAATATTGATTGGCATCTCCCTACAGCAAGTGGTTTAGATGGGGTGGAATTTGTTAGGTATATTCAGGAAGGTTTCCCTGACACAATATGTAGGTAAGCCTACAAGAGCTAAGGCTGTACTTGATCTGGTATTGGGAAATGAACCTGGTCAGGTGTCAAATTTCTAAGTGGGAGAGTAGTTTGGAAATAGCGATCACAATTCTATCTCCTTTACCATAGCATTGGAGAGAGATAGGAACAGACAAGTTAAGAAAGCGTTTAATCGGAGTAAGGGAAAATATGAAGCTATCATCAGGAACTTGGAAGCATAAATTAGGAACAGATGTTCTCAGGGAAACGTACAGCAGAAATGTGGCAAATGTTCAGGGGATATTTGCGTGGCATTCTGCACAGGTACATTCCAATGGGACAGGGAAAAGGGTGGCAGGGTACAGGAACTGTGGTGTACAAAGGCTGTTGAAAATATAGTCAAGAAGAAAAGAAAAGCTTACAAAAGGTTCAAAAAACTAGGTAATGAAGATTATAAGGCTAGCAGGAAAGAGCTTAAGAATGAAATTAGGAGAGCCAGAAGGGGCCATTGGAAGGCCTTGGTGAGCAGGGTTAAAGAAAACCCTAAGGCATTCTACAAGTATGTGAAGAGCAAGTGGAGAAGACGTGGGCTGGACTGGAACCAATGTCTAACGGGAGCATTTGCTATTGTTGTTCAGGAGGATTTAAACTAATGTGGCAGGGGGATGGGAACAAGTGCAGAGAGACAGAGGGGTGTAAAATGAGGGTAGAAGCAAAAAGTAGTAAGGTGAAAAGTAAAAGTGGCAGGCCGGCAAATCCAGGGCAAAAATCAAAAAAAGCCACCTTTCAACATAATTGTATAAGGGCTAAGAGTGTTGTAAAAGCGAGCCTGAAGGCTTTGTGTGTCAATGCAAGGAGCTTTCATAACAAGGTGGATGAATTGAAAGTGCAGATAGTTATTAATGAATATGATATAGTTGGGATCACAGAGACACGGCTCCAGGGTGACCAAGGATGGGAGCTCAACATTCAGGGATATTCAATATACAGGAGGGATAGACATGAAAGAAAAGGAGGTGGGGTAGCATTGCTGGTTAGAGAGGAGATAAATGCAATAGAAAGGAAGGACATTAGCCAGGAGGATGTGGGATCTAACATTGGTGGTGGGGAAAATGCTAGAGTCAGTTATCAAAGATGTGATAACAGCACATTTGGAAAGCGGCGAAATCATCGGACAAAGTCAGCACGGATTTGTGAAAGGAAAATCATGCCTGACAAATCTCATAGAATTTTTTTGAGGATGTAACTAGTAGAATGGATAGGGGAGAACCAGTGGATGTGGTATATTTGGATTTTCAAAAGGCTTTTGACAAGGTCCCACACAGGAGATTAGTGTGCAAACTTAATGCACACGGTATTGGGGGTAAGGTATTGATGTGGATAGACAATTGGTTGGAAGACAGGAAGCAAAGGGTGGGAATAAACGAGACCTTTTCAGAATGGCAGGCAGTGACTAGTGGGGTACCGCAAGGCTAGTGCTGGGACTCCAGTTGTTTACAATATATATTAATGACCTAGACGAAGGAATTAAATGCAGCATCTCCAAGTTTGCGGATGACACGAAGCTGGGCGGCAGTGTTAGCTGCGAGGAGGATGTTGAGAGAATGCAGGGTGACTTGGATAGGTTAGGTGAGTGGGCAAATTCATGGCAGATGCAATTTAATGTGGATAAATGAGGTTATCCATTTTGGTGGCAAAAACAGGAAAACAAGATTATTATCTGAATGGTGGCCGATTAGGAAAAGGGGAGGTGCAACGAGACCTGGGTGTCATTGTACACCAGTCATTGAAAGTGGGCATGCAGGTACAGCAGACGGTGAAAAAGGCGAATGGTATGCTGGCATACACAGCAAGAGGATTCGAGTACAGGAGCAGGGAGGTACTACTGCAGTTGTACAAGGCCTTGGTGAGACCACACCTGGAGCAGTTTTGGTCCCCTAATCTGAGGAAAGACATTCTTGCCATAGAGGGTGTACAAAGAAGGTTCACCAGATTGATTCCTGGGATGGCAGGACTTTCATATGATGGAAGACTGGGTGGATCGACTAGGCTTATACTTGCTGGAATTTAGAAGATTGAGGGGGGATCTGATTGAAACGTATAAAATTCTAAAGGGATTGGACAGGCTAGATGCAGGAAGATTGTTCCCGATATTGGGGAAGTCCAGAACAAGGGGTCACAGTTTAAGGATAAAGGGGAAGCCTTTTAGGACCAAGATGAGGAAAAACTTCTTCACACAGAGAGTGGTGAATCTGTGGAATTCTCTGCCACAGGAAACAGTTGAGGCCAGTTCATTGGGTATATTTAAGAGGGAGTTAGATATGGCCCTTGTGGCTAAAGGGATCAGGGGGTATGGAGAGAAGGCAGGTACAGGGTTCTGAGTTGGATGATCAGCCATGATCATACTGAATGGCAGTGCAGGCTTGAAGGGCCAAATGGCCTACTCCTGCACCTATTTTCTATGTTTCTATGTGAGAGAATAGGACCAATCAAGTGTGACAATGGAAAAGTGTGAATGGAACCAGAGGAAATAGCAGAGGTACTTAATGAATACTTTGCTTCAGTATTCACTATAGAAAAGGATCTTGTCAATTGTAGTGATGACTTACAGCAGATTCAAAATCTTGAGCATATAGACATTAAGAAAGAGGATGTGCTGGAGCTTTTGGAAAGTATCAAGTTGGATAAGTCTCTGGGACTGGATGAGATGTACCCCAGGCTACTGTGGGAGGCAAGGGAGGAGATTGCTGAGCCTCTGGCAATGATCTTTGCATCATTAGGGACGGGAGAGGTTCCAGAGGACTGGAGGGTTGCAGATGTTGTTCCCTTATTCAAGAAAGGGAGTAGAGATAGCCCAGGAAATTATAGACCAGTGAGTCTTACTTCAGTGGTTGGTAAGCTGATGGAAAAGATCCTGAGAAGCAGGATTTATGAACATTTGGAGAGGGATAATATGATTAGGAATAATCAGCCCGGCTGAAATCTGGAGGAAAACACACAGAAGATGCAGAGGGGTATCAAAAAGGCGAGGGAAGAGGACCGGGTTGAGACAACAGAGGTTTATGGAGAAGAGAAGTTATAAGCCGTGTCTCCCCTCTCTCGTCATGGGAAATGTGAGATCGCTGGGGAATAAAATCGACGAACTGACGACGCTTGTCAGGAGTCAGAAAACATTTCGGGAGAGCAATGTCATGTGCTTCACTGAGACATGGCTGCATGAGGACATACCCGATCAAAGCGTTTCCATAGAGGGCTTCCAGACTGTTCGAGCTGACCGAAATGGCACGGAGAGCGGTAAGCATAAAGGAGGGGGGCTGGCGGTTCTGGTAAATAACAGATGGTGCAATCCTGGGCATATTATGATCAAGGAATGGGTCTGTAGCCCAGATATTGAACTTTTTGCTGTTGGACTCCGGCCATATTATTTGCCAAGGGAAATCTCGCATGCAATTGTGGTTGCTGTGTACATCCCTCCCTCTGCTAACCCGACGTTGGTGTGTAACATCATTTACACCGTCATAGCCAGATTACAAACCCAGCACCCGACTACCCTCATTACCATCTCGGGTGACTTCAACCATGTTACCATGGCTAGAACACTGTCCAACTTCAGGCAGTATGTGAGCTGTACAACCAGAGGGGAGAGGACTCTGGGTTTGATGTACGCTAACGTTAAGGATGCATACAGCTCCTCTCCCCTCCCCCCACTGGGAAGGTCAGATCACAACCTGGTGCATCTAAAACCCTGCTACGTGCCTCTGGTGAAGAGTAAACCTGCAACCTCGAGGACAGTGAGGAAATGGTCGGAGGAGGCTTATGAGGCGCTCCAGGGTTGTTTTGAGGTGACAAACTGGCAAGCACTCTGTGAGCCACATGGAGAGGATAATGATGGGCTCACAGAGTGCATTACTGATTACATCAACTCCTGTGTGGACTGCAATGTTCCGACAAGAACTGTCCTTTGTTATTCAAATAACAAGCCATGGGTGACAAAGGACATTAAGGACATCCTGAACGCTAAAAAGAGGGCGTTTAGAGATGGAAATAGGGAGGAGCTGAGGGCAATACAGAGGGACCTGAAAGCCAGGATCAGGGAGGCTAAAGACAGGTACAGGAGGAAGCTTGAGTGGAAACTCCAGCAGAACAACATGAGAGAGGTCTGGAGGGGTATGAGGACCATCACTGGGTTCCGGCAAACTAGCAACAGAGGAGCTGAGGGCAGTGTGGACAGGGCCAATGAACTTAACCTGTTCTTTAACAGATTTGACATTGTGGCCCCTGCCCATCCCCCACATGAGCCATCTGTTGTCGGCCCCCAATCAACACATATTCCACTCTCTCCTCCTACCCCTCCTCACAGTCCCCCACCCTGCTCTCATGACTACACCCCTCCCCCACACAAAACCACCGCGGTGGGCTTCACGGCTGAACAGGTGAGAGGACAGCTGAAACCTCTCAACCCAAGCAAGGCAGCAGTACCGGATGGTGTCAGTACCAGGGTGTTCAAAGCCTGTGCCCCTCAGCTATGTGGAGTACTTTGCCATGTATTCAACCTGAGCCTGAGGCTCTGGAGGGTTCCTGTACTGTGGAAGACGTCCTGCCTCGTCCCTGTGCTGAAGACGCCGTGCCCCAGTGGCCTCAATGACTAGAAACTGGTGGCATTGACCTCCCACATCATGAAGACCCTGGAGAGACTTGTTCTGGAGCTGCTCCAGCCTATGGTCAGGCTACACTTAGATCCCCTCCAGTTCGCCTATCAGCCCCAACTAGGAGTTGAGGATGCCATCATCTACCTGCTGAACCGTGTCTACGCCCACCTGGACAAGCCAGCGAGCACTGTGAGGGTCATGTTTTTTGACTTCTCCAGTGCGTTCAACACCATCCGCCCTGCTCTACTGGGGGAGAAGCTGACAGCGATGCAGGTGGATGCTTCCCTGGTATCATGGATTCTTGATTACCTGACTGGCAGACCACAGTACGTGTGCTTGCAACACTGTGTCCAACAGAGTGATCAGCAGCACTGGGGCTCCACAGGGGACGGCCTTGTCTCCCTTTCTCTTCACCATTTACACCTCGGACTTCAACTACTGCACAGAGTCTTGTCATCTTCAGAAGTTTTCAGATGACTCTGCCATAGTTGGATGCATCAGCAAGGGAGATGAGGTTGAGTACAGGGCTACGGTAGGAAACTTTGTCACACGGTGTGAGCAGAATTATCTGCAGCTTAACGTGAAAAAGACTAAGGAGCTGGTGGTAGACCTGAGGAGAGCTAAGATACCGGTGACCCCTATTTCCATCCGGGGGTCAGTGTGGACATGGTGGAGGATTACAAATACCTGGGGATACGAATTGACAATAAACCGGACTGGTCAAAGAGTACTGAGGCTGTCTACAAGAAGGGTCAGAGCCGTTTCTATTTCCTGAGGAGACTGAGGTCTTTTAACATCTGCCGGACAATGCTGAGGATGTTCTACGAGTCTGTGGTGGCCAGTGCTACCATGTTTGCTGTTGTGTGCTGGGGCAGCAGGCTGAGGGTAGCAAACACCAACAGAATCAACAAATTATTCCTAAGGCCAGTGATGTTGTGGGGATAGAACTGGACTCTCTCATGGTGGTGTCTGAAAAGAGGATGCTGTCTAAGTTGCATGCCATCTTGGTCAATGTCTCTCATCCACTACATAATGTACTGAGTGGGCACAGGAGTACATTCAGCCAGAGACTCATTCCTCCAAGATGCAACACAGAGCGTCATAGGGAGTCATTCCTGCCTGTGGCCATCAAACTTTACAACTCCTCCCTTGGAGAGTCAGACACCCTGTGCCGATAGGCTGGTCCTGGACTTATTTCGTAATTTACCAGCATAATTTACATATTACTATTTAACTATTTATGGTTCTATTACTATTTATTATTTATGGTGCAACTGTAACGAAAACCAATTTCTCCCCGGGATCAATAAAGTATGACTATGACTATTTGCCAAAGGCAGGTCGTACCTCACAAGCCTGATTGAATTTTTTTGAGGATGTGACTAAACACATTAATGAAGGTAGAGCAGTAGATGTAGTGTATATGGATTTCAGCAAAGCATTTGATAAGGTACCCCATGCAAGGCTTATTGAGAAAGTAAGGAGGCATGGGATCCAAGGGGGCAGTGCTTTGTGGATCCAGAATTGGCTTGCCCACGGAAGGCAAAGAGTGGTTGTAGACGGGTCATATTCTGCATGAAAGTCAGTGACCAGTGGTGTGCCTCAGTGATCTGTTTTGGGGCCCCCTACTCTTCGTGATTTTTATAAATGACCTGGATGAGGAAGTGGAGGAATGGGTTAGTAAATCTGCTGATGGCACAAAGGTTGGGTGTGTTGTGGATAGTGTGGAGGGCTGTCAGAGGTTCCAGCAAGAAATCGATAGGACTGAGAAGTGGCAGATGGAGTTCAACCCGGATAAGTATGAGGTGGTTCATTTTAGTAGGTCATATATAATGGCAAGACTCTTGGCAGTGTGGAGGATCAGAGGGATCTTGGGGTCTGAGTCCATAGGACACTCAAAGCTGCTGCGCAGGTTGACTCTGTCGTTAAGAAGGCATACAGTGCATTGGCCTTCATCAACCGTGGGATTGAGTTTAGGAGCCGAGAGGTAATGTTACAGCTGTATAGGACCCTAGTCAGACCCCACTTGGAGTACTGTGCTCAGTTCTGGTCACTTCACTGCAGGAAGGATGTGGAAACCATAGAAAGGGTGCAGAGGAGATTTACAAGGATGTTGCCGGGATTGGGGAGCATGCCTTATGAAAACAAGTTGAGTGAACTTGGTCTTTTCTTCTTGCAGCGACGGAGGATGAGAGGTGACCTGATAAGGGTGTATAAGATGATGAGAGGCACTGATTGTGTGGATAGTCAGGGGCTTTTTCCCCAGGGCTGAAATGGCTAACACCAGAGGGTACAGTTTTAAGGTGCTTGGAAGTAGGTACAGAGGAGATGTCAGGGGTAAGTTTATTACGCAGAGAGTGGTGAGTGCATGGAATGGGCGGCCAGCGATGGTGGTGGAGGCGGATACGATAGGGTCTCTTAAGAGACTCCTGGATAGGTACACAGAGCTCAGAAAAATAGAGGGCTATGGGTAACCCTAGGAAGTTTCTAAAGTAAGTACATGTTCGGCATAGCATTGTTGTCAGAAGGGCCTGTATTGTGCTGTCGGGTTTCTATGTTTCTTCCAGCGGACAGAGCGTAGGTGCTCAGCGAAATGGTCTCTCAATCTATGTCGGGTCTCACCGATATACAGAAAGCCACACCGGGAGCACCGAACACAGTATATGACCCCAACAGACTGACAGGTGAAGTGTCACCTCACCCGGAAGAACTGGTTGGAGCCCTGAATGGCAGTGAGGGAAGAAGTGTAGCAGGCAGGTGTAGCACTTGTTCCACTTGCAAGGATGAGTGCCAGGAGGGAGATCAGTGGGGAGGGACAAGGGAGTCACGTAGGGGGCGATCTCTGCAGAAAGCAGGAAGTGGGAGGGGGTGGGGGGGAAGAGGGGGATGATGTGCTTGGTGGTGGGATCCTATTGGAGACAATGGAAGTTCCAGGGAATTATGTGCTAGATGCGGAGGCTGGTGGGGTGATAGGTGAGGACATGAGGAACCCTATCCCTGGCCGGGTGGTAGGAAGATGGGGTAAGAGCAGATATGAGTGAAATGGAAGAGATGCAGTTGAGGGCAGCATTGATGGTGGAGGAAGGGAAGCCCCTTCCTTTGAAAATGGAGGACATCTCCTTCTTTCCAGAGTGAAAGCCTCATCCTGACAGCAGGTGTGGCGGTGATGGAGAAATGGAGAGAAGAGGATGGTGTTTTTACAAGCAACCAGGTGGGAAGAGGTATAATCCAGGCAGCAGTGAAAGTCCGTGGGTTTATAATAAACATCAGTAGATAAGCTGTCTCCAGAGATGGAGACAGTGAGATCAAGAAAGGGGAGAGAGGTGTCAGAAATGAACCAGGTAAATTTGAGGGCAGGGTGGAAGTTGGAGGTAAGGTTGGTGAAGGCGACAAGTTCCGCGTGGTTGCAGGAAGCAGCACCAATGCAGTCATCATTGCAGTGTAGGAAAAAGTGGGGAAGTGACACCAGTGTAAGCTTGAAATATAGACTGTTCCATGTAGCCAACAAAAAGGCCGGCACAGCTGGGCCCCATTCAAGTGCCCATGGGTACACCTTCTGTTGGAAGGAAGTGGGAGGAGCCAAAGGGGAAATTATTAAGAGTGAGGATAAGTTCCACTAGACAGAGGAGAGTGGTGGTGGTGGGTAATTGGTTGGGTCTGGTGTCCAGAAAGAAACAGAAAGGAAGTACAGAAGCCTGAAGGCACACACCTGATTCTGGAACAGCTTCTCCCCTCAGCCATCAGATTCCTGAACGGACATTGAACCCTTGAACACTACCTCCCTATTTATTTTATTAATTTTTATTTTTGCACTACTTAATTTGACTGAAAAAAAAATATATATACACACACACACATTTACTGTAATTCACATTTTTCTTCTTCTCTATTATAGTGTATTGCATTGTACTGCTGCTGTAAAGTTAACAAATGTCATAACATATGCTGGTAATATTAAACCTGATTCTGATTCAAGTTGGCATCCTGCACTTCCTTTATCCCAGTGGGATGAATAGGCAGTCCGTTCCCTCAGCAGGGTTGGTCAGACTTTAGAAAGCTGCTAAGCAAGAACCAAACAAAAAGCTCTGAAAGGCCATGGGAAACTATTACCTTGAAATGTCTTCATCTGCTGTCAGCTCCTGTTCAATCAGCAGAAATACTTGGACCTTTAGTGAAGGAGGAAAGAAGCAGAAAATGATAAAATGTAATCTCATGACCAGTAAAAACAAAATCCCTTGCACAAAATTCTCTCTTCGTTGAGGAGGAAGGCCATGTCTATAGTATGTGCAAAGCAGCAATGTCTTTCCCTTGATAAGGCATCCATGGGAAGACAATATACATCCTTTACTTCAACAACATCCGCACTCCAGCAGTGAATCTGATCAATAACAATGTGCTCAGGCCCTCTCAGGATTCTGCCACTCACTTTGCTGCATTTCTCAATTGGCCACGGGCAAAACGTTGTTTGGGCAAAAGTGCTTAGCAAATGCATTACATACACAATGATTTTCACGGAATGCAGCAAACTCTCCGCAGGTCAGGCAGCGCCTGTGGAAGGAGAAACTATAACTTTTCAGACTGAAACCTTCATCAAAACATCAGCTTTGTTTCTCCCTCCATAGAAGCTGCCTGACCTGCTGTGCATTTGCAACTGTTTCTGTCTTTATTTAGGAAATCCAGTGTCTGAAGTTGCTTTGACTTTCACACAGTGATTTTTCACTGTCTTTCTGAATTATCCCAGCCCGCCCAAGGATGGGGTTAATGCAACAACGCAGAACACACAGTTTGCCTCCATCAGTGTAAACTGAGCAGCGGGAATGCATCTTGCTGGAGGAAACTGAGACGGAGAAAATGAAGGGAAGGGGAGACATGGGACTGCATTCATATCATAAGCTTCTGGTTAACTTACCAGTTCTGTGATCATAGTGGGCCACAGGGAAGTGAGGTGGCGTGCCGAGATCCGTAATAACAAGACGCGGAAGAAGAGGAAAACTTGGGCGTGGAGTGTGGGGACTTGCGGCAGACGCAGACTTTCCACCAGCCGTTCTGGAACAGAGCATAGCACAACACCAACATCAACTCAATCCCTAGGAATTTGCCACTTACATCAGCGGTCGAAGACAATGCTCAAATGATAACACAAAGGAGAATTTCTGTACAAAAATTGTGCCAAGTTACTTAATGTTACTCTGAGCAGCCGGGATTAGAGAGGAGAACAGACGAGACTACAGGAGAGAAGTGGTCTGCTCAGAGAAGTGGCAAATAGAACTTACTGTGGGGTGAGTCCTGGGATGATACATTTGGTATAACAACGCGAGGGAATAAACTGTGAGTGGCAGGATGGTGAGTGGTGGAGGGACAGTGCAATTTAGGACTATAGATTTATACAAGGTAGCTGGACCGGTTCAGGAGGCAGAAGGGATGTTTCTCATAGGACTAGAATATAAAAACAAGGATGTAAAGCTGAGGGTTTATAAGGCACTGGTGAGGCCTCACTTGGAGTATCATAGCAGTTTTGGGCCCCTATTCTAAGGAAGGATGTCTGACATCGGAAAGTTTTTAAAGGAGGCTCACGAAAATGATTCCAGGATTGAAAGGCTTATCACATGAGGAGCATTTGAAGGCTCTGGGCCTTAGAAGTTAGAAGTTAGAAGTTCACTGGAACTTAGAAGAATGAGGGGGAATTTCATTGAAAACTATAGAATGTTGAACACCTATATAGAGTGAATGTGGACAGGATGTTTCCTGTGGTGGGGGACTTTTAGATCAGAGGACACAGCCACAGAATAGAGGGATGTTCATTTAGAACAGAGATGAGGAGGAATTTCTTTACCCAGAGAGTGGTGAATCTGTGGGATTCGTTGCCACAGACAGCTGTGGAAGCCAAGCATTGAGTATATTTAAGGTGGATGTTGATAGATTTTGGATAAGTCAGGGTATGAAAGATTATGGGGAGAAGGCAGGAGAATGGATTTGAGAGGGAAATGGATTAGCTGTGATCAAATGGTGGAGCACTCAAAGGGCCAAATGGCCTAATTCTGCTCCAATATCTTATGAGCTTTATTAGCTGACACAAGGGATGAAAGAGCAGCAAGGTCATGTTGGAACAATACACAAGTAGGATCACAGTGTATAGCTTCAGCCACCACTCCACAGGATGGATGTGATTGCACAGGAAAGGGTGCAGAGCAAATTCATCAAGATGTTGCCAGCATTGAAACATTTTAGCTCTGAGGAAACACTCGATAACGTGGGATAGTTTCTTTGGAATACAGGAAGCTGAAGGAAGACTTAATGTACAGAATTGAGAGGTGTGGATAGATGAATAGGAAGAATATATATCCAGTAGCAGCTGGGTCAACAACCGGCAATACAAATTTAATGAATGAGGTGACAAGAGCTTTTTTCACCAAGTGGGTACCTTGGTCTGAAACTGTCTGAGAGTGTGAGGGAGGCAGAAGTCATCATACTGAACCAGTGCTTGGGTGTGTACTTGAAGGGGTGTGACCACTGACCCAGTTGTGTGTGGGGTGGGGGGGGGTTCATATGAAAAGTAATAGTTCAACCAGGAATGGCTGAATGGCCTCCCGCGTCACAAACATTCAATGACGAGTGTAGTTTGGGGTTCCGAACAGCTCCATTAAACTGGAGGAGGATGGTAGAGAGGCAGCAGAGGTTAAGGGGAGGATGGTGCAAAATGAAATAGAGGGGTAATAAGACAGGATCTGAGAGATGGGACAAGAAGAGCTGTCGATGAGAGGAGCATATTCATCTGTAAATACAGAAGGCTGCAGCCAGTAGGTGCAATGTGCCCTGTTAAAAGATATCTTGCTTTCCTTGCTGAAGGGGCTTGGCCCGAAACATCAACTGTTTATTCCCAACTCTGTGTGTGTGTCCGTGTATGTGCCTGTGTGAGTGTCTGTGTGCACACGTGTGTTTTTTCCAGTTATTTTCTCCAGTTATCTCATAGACAGATGCAATGGCCACAGGTAGACTGGTGAGGATGCCCAGTGTTGGTTTCACCTGCTCTCTGCTGAGGACCCAGTCAAGTGGGACTTGACCAGCTGGATCTGTAGAGGTACTCCCAAGCCACCCCTAATGATGGACTTTGAAAGCCCCGTATCCAAAGGACATTCAGTATTCCTGCTAGTTTCAGTGCTTTTTCCAGGTGTTGCTCAACACAGAGCAGCAGAGCTGAGGAAGGGTGGTGGATGGTTATCAGGAGATGGTTTCTTTGTCCATATTTGACTTGATGCATCGAGACCATGGGTCTGAGGTCCACACTGAGGGCTCCCAGTCCTTCTGCACTGAATGTCACTGTGTTGGCCCCTGTAGAAGGACTGTCTTGTTGATAAGGCAGGTAGCATCTAGGGGTGGAGATGGAGAACACTGGCTGAAAGGTACAATTCTGTCAATATAATTATGGCATGTTGTTGCTGAACTAAACTGTGGCCACTCCCTAGTCCACAGATGTTAATGAGGTGGCCTTTGCAATATTGACTGGGTTTGGCAGAACATACACAGAAACACGTTTCTGCTCATGGGACAACCACTAATGCTAGACTGTGAATAATAAATAGGAATTCAGGAGAAACCCCAAGTCCAGAATAAGAAACATCCAAAAGGAGTGGTTTTGAGGTGAACAAATTAAATTCGAGCTGAAGTAGATGGTGTGCTCGAAGTAAGAACATAAGAAATAGGAACAGAAGTATTGACTGCACCAACCGGCAGACTCTTTAATGACACTGAGAAGCCATGATCTGGACAGTTCAGCTGAAGGAAATCCCTGCACCCCACCTCATCTAACCTCGTCATAATCGTGCAAGTTTCAATGAGATCACTTCCCATTCTTTTCAACTCTAGAGATTATAGACCCCGTCTGTATTACCTCTCCTCATAGTACAACTCCACCCGACCCCAAGAACTGATCTGACGAACCCCTGCCACTCTTCCTTAGCACAAGTATATCCTTCTTTAGGTAGGGTGACCAGTCCTGTCCACAATATTCCAGTTGCGGTCTGGATAATTGAGCCAAGATGCCCCTTCTCTTGAAATAAGCAGCATCACACTGTTTGCTTCCCAACTGCCCGCTGAATGTACTAACTTTGAGTTAGGCCAAGAGAGGTGAGGAGAGGCTTGAATGAGATTTAGCCCCCAGCATGGATCTGTTGGGCTGAATGCACATCGCTGTCCCTTGTAATACTTTGTAATGTTCGGATTACATAGCTGAAAGGATTATTATGTGTATCAGCAAGATCTTGCAGTTTCATTACATTCAGATTTTTTCAACTTATCAATATGAACAAAGCTGCAAACACAGTTCATTATAGTTATAAACCTTCTTGACTTTGTCAGACTGACAACATCACCATGATATCATGTGAGGTAATACTTGTAACTTCCTCTACTTTCAAGTGGGCAAGGTACATGACCCCAAACGGACTCTGGAATGATGCTACCAACCTTGTATGTCTGGCAGGTACTTCTGGTACTGGTCCACTTCACTGCTGAAGATGGCAAAGGCAAGTCTCTTCAGCAGCATCGCCCGCTGCTCCAGCTCTGCCTCGCGACTCGCAAACAGGTTGAGGGAGCTGCTCTGTGCCACTGCCACTCGAGCTGTGGGAATGCAGGAGAAGCCATGAAGACACAGCAGCTGCCCGCATAACTCCTACTCACCTTCAGTTATACATCTCACACACAGAAACCTACAACCTGCCACTTCTGATGGAAGGTCACTGAGCTGAAATCCCGAGATACCAACAGACCTGCTCCAGCATTCATCAGCCTCTTCAATAACTCCAACAGGGAGACTGTTTCTGATGATTGGGCTACTAATTGGTAGGAATGATTTGGAATTTCAGATTCTGTTTCAACAACATTTTTTATAGGCATCCGTTAGTCTCGTGAGACCATGGATTTGCGCCTTGGAAGGTTTCCAGGCTGCAGGCCTGGGCAAGGTTGTATGGAAGACCAGCAGTTGCCCATGTTGCAAGCCTCCCCTCTCCACACCACCGATGTTGTCCAAGGGAAGGGCACTAGGGCCGACACAGCTTGGCACCGGTGTCGTCGCAGAGCAATGTGTGGTTAAGTGCCTTGCTGAAGGACACACATGCTGCCTCAGCCAAGGCTCGAACTAGTGACCTTCAGATCACTAGACCGACGCCTTAACCACTTGGCCACGGTCAAAATAACACTATCTTTCCCTCATCTCAATGGCTGAAAAAGAAAGCCACATTAAAAGCACTTGTTCTTTACATTTAGTATTAAATATTGAGAGGAAACAGACAAGAAATTAAGGGCCTCAAAAATCAGATACCTGGTGAACTATAAATCAGACTTTTTATTTTGTCAAAGGAAAATGCAAATGCCTAGCGAAGGGCCTGGAAATTTGGGTAGATTCGGCATATCATGGAAAACTTTGACAAACTTCGATCGATGCACAGTGGAGAGTATCCTAACTGGTTGTATCATGACCTGGTACCTCCCTCTGCAACTGGATCTTTGACTTCCTCATCAAGAGCCCACAGTTAGTGAGGATCGAAAATAACATCTCCTCCTCACTGATAATCAACACCAACATACCTCAAGGATGTGTGCTTAGCCCACTGCTCTACTCTCTCTACAGCCAAAACTATGTGGCTCGGCAGAGCTCAAAAGCTGATGACACCACTATTGTTGGCAGAATTTCATATGGTGACGAGGAAGCATACAGGAGTGAGATAGATCAGCTGGTTGAGTGGTGTTGAAACGACAACTTGCATCTGTAAGACCTAGGAATTGATTGTGGACTTTAGGAAGGGCAAGACACCATGGAAGATACTACCAGTATCCCAGAAATTTGAGAGAGTCAGGGGGCAGAAGTTAGTGTAGTCACTATTACTACAAAGAAGACGCTTGGGAAGCTGAAGGTAGATAAGACACCTGGACCACATGACTAAAGATATTGTGGAGGCATTGGTAGTGACCTTCTGGAATGGTTCTGGAGGAATGGAAAATTACAAATGTCACTCCACTCTTTGAGAAGGGAGTGAGATAAACGACAGGAGAGTCTAGTTAACCTGACTTCAGTGGTTGGCAAAATGTTACAGTTAATGATGAGGTTTTGGGTGCTTGGAAACACACGTTCGCTTCTGTATTAATCTGCACTGCCACTTTAGTGATCAGTTTCCATAAGACACAAGAGCAGTGTGAGGCCATTTGGTCCACTGAGTCCTCTCTGTCATCCCATCATGGCTAATTTATTATCCCTCCCAACACCATTCTCCTGCCTTTTTTCCATAAGCTTTGACTCGGCCTCGACAGCTATCTATGGCAAAGAAATTCCTTCTCATCTCCGTTTGAAATGGGCGTCCCTCTATTCTGAAGCTGTGCCCTATGGTTCTAGACGCTCCCACTATAGGAAACATCCTCTCCATATCCACTCCTTCTAGTCCTTTCGGTAATCCAGATTTCAATGAGATCCCCACCCCACCCCACTTCATTCTTCTAAACACCAACAATATGGATCTAGTGCCATCGCATGTGCCTCAAAGATTAACCCTTTCATTCCTGGAATCATTCTCATGAACCTCTTCTGGACACTCTCCAATGCTAGGACATCTTTTCTTAGATAGGGGCCCAAAACAGTACACAATACTCTAAGTGCAGTCTAATGCCTTATAAAGCCTCAGCATTACATTCTTGCTAGATTCAAAACCCCTTTGTTTCCCTTCTCCTTTTTAGCCCTGTATAAATCAACCATTACGTGGATTCCTTATTCCTCCTACCAAAATGACAATATAAACGCCCACATTTCAAGTCTATTTTTGTCTTTTTGTATCTGATGTAATTTTCCTCAGGGTTAACTATGGCTTACAATTTGTAGATTTTCTTTCCAGGTCCAGAGAGTAGGTTGCTCCTCTACAGAACACAGCTCTGCCAATCTGAGCAGCAACCTTTTAATCCATAGCCTGTTTGCTATTTGCTACCTATTCCACCAGACGCTTTCAAGTCCACATGTCCCAAACTTAGTCATGAATCTTATACAGTAGGTAAGCATTTACTAAAGGCCTTTGTAAAACAAAATATAGTTAAATTAGGACAATGTTCTTATTTTTATTCCTGTTAGTTCTTCAATAATTCAATGCAGTTAGCCACAAATGATCTCACCTTTCCAAATCCATGATTAACAGCAATGCCTGCTGTAGTTTCATTCTTTATCATTTTTAATGTTATTTGTCTTCTCAGTGCATTTCTCTTTCGTTTTATGTCATTGTTATTCTTTGTTTTTTCAGTACCATTTTTTTTTGGGGGGGTGAAAAAGGGTGTAGCTCAGGTCTGTTTGGAGATGAGGGTGGGCAATTATTAACCAGAAATAAGTAAATAGCAGAGTCCATCTTTGAACAAATCCTTTGCCTCCGTCTCCATGGTATGTGATACCAACCAGCATGCAAATACTAAAGGGGCTTGCCATAAGTTTGACATAAGGAGACAATTCTTGCCCTCAGGGAAGCATACATTTTTGGAATTCTCTGTCCTAGAAAGCTACATTGGAGGAAGCACTGATTCTACAAAGCCAAGGCAGAGAGGATTTTGTTCGACCTGGGGAACAGCTGGGCAGTTCTCTTTTTCCTATTTGCACAGCTCGTTGTCTCTTGCACATTGGTTGTTTGTCCGCCCTATTGGGTGCAGTCTTTCACTGATTGTATTGTCTCTCTTGGATTTACTGAGTATGCCCACAAGAAAACAAATCTCAGGGTTGCATATGGTGCCATAACTGTACTTTGATAATAAATTTACTTTGGATGTTGAGACAGCCAGACAGCAGACCTTACTGAATGAAGGGCCAGGCCTGAAGGACCCGCATGGCTTCTACCACAGGGAAGGAAAGAAACATCATCAGAAAATTAGAAGGAGAAACATTTCTCTTGACATTTATGTGTCTACATGATAAATCTCTTTCTAAACTCCTTGAAATTGTAACTTTGTGCTGTAGCTTTTCTTTGTGATCGAGCTTATTTTATTCCTCAACTTTTATGTGTTTTATAGAATTGCTTCTCTTTAGCTGAGGTTTTCATTCCATAGCTGCGTGTCTATAGAGCTCCATGTCTAATGGGATTATTCCCTCCTGTAAAGGGAGTGCACAGACTTCACAAACAGATTTGAGCAAATAAGGACTAAACACACAAAAAATGCGGCAAACATTGAGCAATTTGGGCAGCATTTATTGGGAGAGGAACACCGTTAATATTTCAGATCAGGCTTCCTTCCTCATTCTGAGTATTTTCAGCAATTCTGGTTTTTTCCCCCCCCCCCAGAGTTCCAGCATCTGCAGATCTATAGATTCTGGATTTCATTTTGGGCAAATAAGGCAAAAAGGAGAAAATAAAACTTGGTTTTATCTGAAGCTACAACTCCATGTTGCATCCTTTCATGAAGAATTTATAAATGCTATTGTTTCTCTTCACTAAAATGAAATTTTTAATTTAACAATACGGAAGGACGGACCAGATCCACTGCACTGATCCGAGCCTGAGGCCTGTTCCTGAGTCTGCTGCAGTGATGCCCAGCTTTGTGTCCGTGGACTCACCTTCATAAACTTCAGTTCTGAATGTTACTTGCCTACTTTTACGGTTTGCACATAATTTGTTTTTTTTTCTCTCTACACACTGGGTGTTTGACATTCTTCTTTTATAATGAGTTCTGGGTTTCTTTCTTTAGTGGCTGCCTGTAAGGAGACGAATCTCAAAGTTGCATGAAGTATAGATACTTTGATAATACACGTACTTTGAAATTTGGTTATAAATAAATGTAAGCTGTCTGAAATTCTTAAATCTTTTATTAAAAAGTCTATACAGTCGGCCCTCCTTATCCACGAGTTCCGCATGCGCGAATTCAACCAACCGCGAATCGAGAAAACCTGGAAGTGCTCTTCCTGCACTTGTTGTTCGAGCATTACAGACTTTCTTTTCTTGTCATTATTCCCTAAATAATGCACTATAACAACTATTTTACATAGCATTTACATTGTATTAGGTATTGTAAGTAATCTAGAGATGATTTAAAGTATATGGGAAGTGTAGGTTATCGTGGATTGGGATCAGAAAAAAAACATAAGTTCTTTTACTAGGTAAGTCGGAACAGGTACATCCAGTATTATTTAGCGTCAGTTAGTCAAACGTTTGTCTTAGTATATAGTATATATTTTACTTCTCTATGCATATAAAACACTTAAGAAACGTATGTTTCAGCGCCGGGCTTGGGAACGGAATTTACCGAGTTCAATCCAGTGACAGACCGCTCCCGAACACGCTCTCCATCCCTGCCGGGTTGATGTGAAGGATCAAAAACCCAAAACCCCAAAACCCAATAATTAAACCACTGCATTGCTTAGTAATAATTGTAGCTTTCATCGGGGCAGGGCCTTTCTCACTTTATCCTTTAAAATTGTTCCGATCGTTGACTGACTGTAGCCTAATGCTTTTCCAATGACCAATGGCGTTTCATCTCTTTCCGATCGCTTTATTATTTCTACTTTATTTTCAATCATCATCGTGATTATTTTTGTGAACAGAAACACTACGGATTCAGAGCTCCACCGCCGGGTCCTAATGTCCACTGCACTGAGACAGGGTAAATAAGATCCGGGGTTCTGCTGGGTCCTAATGTCCACTGCATTAAGACAGGTTGAATAAGGGACTTGAGCATCCGCGTTTTTTGGTATCCGCGAGGGGTCCCGGAACCAATCCCTCGCAGATAAGGAGGGCCGACTGTACATTTTGACCAGAAAAGATATCAGGTTGCACCTACTGCAGTAATGGACTAACAACAACTCTATATGTTGGCAGTACCTGCAAAATATTTCACACAGAGAAGTTTTCCTGTTACACACAGAAAGCTGTCAAGCGAAGACTAACGTGTGCAAAACAGGCAGAATTGAAGAAGCAAGAATGAGTGAATCAGTCCCATACTTACTCATGAGATCTCTGAATGTGGTTTTGTCGTGAGTCATCAGGTGATCTATAATTGCTCTCCAACTGCAGTGTAAAACACAAAATCCATTAACTGTGGAAGAGTTTATCAAAGTGTGACATCACTTAATCAGATTATAAATAGATTGAAAATATTTTAACCGATTTAATAAGTACACACGAAGAGGCCACTGTATCAGGTACACTCCTGCACTTAATAAAGTAGCCACTGAGCGTATGTTCATGGTCTCCTGCTGCTGCAGCTCATCTACGCAAAGTTTGACGTGTTGTGCATTCTGTAACATGCTGTTAATTAGATACTGTTGCCTTTGTCAGCTTGAGCCAGTCTGGCCCATTCATCTCTGCCCTCTCTCATTAACAAGGCATTTTTGCCCACAGAACTACTGTTCACTAGATTTTTTTTTTTTGCTTTTCACACCATTCTTTGTAAACTCTAGAGCGGGGTTTACAAATCTTTTTTATGCCATGGACCCCCTACGATTAACCAAGCAGTCCATAGACCTCAGGTTAGGAACCCCTGCTCTAGACTGTGTGTGAAATCCTAGATCAACAGCTTCTGAAATATTCAAACCACCCAGTTTGGCACCAACAATCATTCCATGGTCAAAGTCACTTAAATCACATTTCTTACCCGTTCTGCTGCTTTTATGCATTGAGTTGCTGCCACAATTGGCTGATTAGACATTTTCATTAACAGCATGTGTAGAGATATACCTAATAAAATAGCCAGAGTGCGTTGTTCAACCAGAGGTTTCTTCCTTTTCCCTGTGGGGTTTCTGTAGTCAATCCAAAATTGGAACCTGCATATTTAGCTTATATTTCCTTTTTCTGAATGCAAAACTTCCAAATTCACACCTTCAATATTTGAACCTGAAAAAAGACTTGGTCTTTTTTTTTTAAAATGGAGAACACTTTTTAGTTAACTTTCCCATTTGCTAATGGTTTAAGAATGGAATTGAATCTATTTAGGTTGTGAAAACCATTCCCCATGTCAAGTTATTTCCTGTTTGAAAACCATTAATAAAGAACATTAAATATGCAAGGTTCCAAAGGAATACGTATACAGTTGTTTAACATTATGGAATAATGACCACCTTCTGGTTAACCATCAGACAATTTCACAGCCTCTGTATGCTCCACTTTACACAGCCATTAATACCTCATAACTTCTATCTGATACATCTCCCGTATCAGATCTTCTAGGGATCTTATCTCAAAGGCCACATTCTCCCTTCAGAAACATGTCCACCTCTTTCCTGATCTCAGTTATAAAACTTGCTCTAGTGGCTTCCAGCAGACGTGATATGGAGTTTATTACCCATTTAGTTAAAGCCAAATTATTAAATGATGTTTAAATTATTCCATGGAATTTTGAGAGAAAGTGAACAATTTTCTGGAATTAATGCATTAATTACTTTCACTGGCTTGAAAGTCCACACTTTAACTGGTTAAACTTGCATTAATTTTACCGATGATTGGAATAATTGTGGTTGTTGGTTTCAATGGTTTTCATTGGCAATATGACAAGTGAAGTGAGAAGCTGTTCTTCTGGACACATTGAAAACAAGCAACACACGCAACTTACTGACTAACACAGGACGCATCCATCTGGAAGAAGTTGGGGTCCATAAGAAGATCAAATGCTTCTTTTTTCCAAGCCCGCCTGGTATACTGATAGCCACTGAGGCTGCTGACAAGCTGTACACAGGCTCGGTAACTTGGGGCATTGTGGGCACTGGAAGGGAAGCACATATATTTCAGATCCCAAGGAAAGCTCCCAAATGGTTCACTCCAAATAAATGCAAAATCCTCATCAAAGACAGCTACAGAAAGTAGGGAAGCTATCCTCTCCTTATTTCTTGCCAGATCCTTCTCTTATCCTCTTTTTGCCCTCTTAATTTCTCTCTTAAGTGCATTCCTACACCTCTTGTAGTCATAACACAATTCACTAGTTCCCAATTGTTTACATGCAGTGCGTACCTCCCTCTTTTTCTTACCCAGAGCCTCAAAATCTCTCATCAATCAAAACCTGCCCTTCACCCTGAACTCTGGACATTACACTTTTAAAAACCTCACACTTGGTAACTGCTCCTTTCCCCGTTAGGAATAGCACCCAATCAACCTCTACAGGATCCTGTCCAAATTTGCTCCGTCCTAGACCCCACAACCTGTGAAACAATCATACCCTTCTCCAAAACTATTTTAAAATTAATAAAATTATGGTTATTGTACCCAAAGTGCTTACTGGCACACTTGCCCTATCTCATTCACCAGGAGATGTTGTGTAGGCCATACACGTTGCTGAAGGAAGGTTTCTTGGACACATTTCACAAATTTCACTCCACCCAAGCCTTTTTCATTCTGATTGGCACAGTAATTTAAAACTTCCTATGAATACTACTCTATTATATTTACAATCAGCTGCAATCTCTCTACATCAAATTCCAGCTGACTGTTAGGGGGTCTATAATACAATCCAATCAGAGTGACTACCCCTCTTCTTGTTTCTCAGTTCATGTGGTCTCGCTGGATGACCTCCCAAGATCATCTCCTCTAAAGGACTATTGTTATGTTTTCTTTCACCAAGAATGCAACTCCTACTCTCTTACTTGCACCTCTTTTGTAAGATACAGATACAAAACAGGCATGGCATTGAGCTGCCAGTGCTGCCCTTCCCTCAGGCATGCTATCCCAGGCCCTTGGGTCAAACCACATCCTGAATTCATCAGTCTTACCATCAATCCTTTTGCATTGACATAAATCATTGGCCTTTCCTTTCTCTTTACTGTGCTTCTGTCTAATCTGATCACTAAATTTGCTCTCATTAGCTACAGTATTATCTCAATTTGTCATCGGGCACTCAGCCACTCTAGCTGAAACCCTCCTAAGTACCACTGGCAAATCTCCCAGCCATGATATTGGTCCCCCTAATTCAGGTGCAACCCATTTCTTGTACAGAGTAGGTCTTTCCACACACAGCGTGGTGAATATATATAGTGAGCTGCCAGAGCAGATAGTGAAGGCAGATAAAATTAGAATGTTCAGAAGGCATTGGGGCGGATTCAGTACTGTGCAGAAGTCTTAGGGCATATATATATAGCTCGGACGCCCGAGACTTCTGCACAGTACTGTATATTGGTTAAAATAGGAAGGTGGTTCAGAAACAGAAATAAGAATACTTAGCTTTGTATTAGCTCAGTAGTGTTATTTGGTAACTGGAAAGACATAATATACAGTACTGTGCAGAAGTCTTAGGCACACTATATACGTATGTACCTTAGACTCTTGCACAGTACAGTACTTGGAGTAGAGGTGCATAATATAAGATTGATATAGTTAGTCAGTGTGGACAAGGTGGGTCAAAAGTGCCTATTTCTGAGCTGTATGGTTCAATTAGCAGCACATTACACAGACTGAGAAGTTTAACTGCTCCTTAATGGCTACCGTTACACCTGCCAGAGAAAGTCACTTTATTCCATTCTTTCTTGGACTCTCCTTACTACCAACACAACCTATTTCTTTCCTTTCTCCATTCTGATGAAGGGTCTCGACTTGAAATGTTAATGGTTTCCGTTCCCACAGAGGATGCCTGAGGTGCTGAGTAATTCCAGTTTGTGTCTTTATGGTGACCTCTTGATTGGCAGTCGTTCTGAATTGCTGCCCAATTTAAAGCAGCCCTGATACATGAAGGACGGGTATGAAACAACTGATCACTGCAGGTTTCAGAACCAAAAAATAAAATAGTGATCTCCAAAAGATATTTTCTCCAAAAGACAAAATTGTTTCACATGAACCATAGCATACAGCAGCACTTAAAATGTGGTCAGCTGGAAACAGGTTTTATAAATTTGACAATATCTTGAGAGATCACTAACTGGTGCTGAACAGATAGTCTGCAAGGAATGTACAGGTATGTCTCAGTTTAGCACTTAATGTTGGACACTTCACTGGCATATCAAACACCAACAAATGATGCCATGATAGCGTGAAAGGTTACATGAAGAAGGCAGGGCAATGAGGCTGAGAGGAATAAAAATCCGCCATGATGGAATTGCAGAACAGATTTGATGGGTTGGATAGTCTAATTCTGCTCCAATGTCTTATGACTTAAATTGGAAGCAATGGAGATTGCAGCTGTGGGTCTGCCCACCATGGGTCCCCTGGATGTCTTCTCATGCTGGATCTGAAGCAGAGGACAGGTGAGGGATTAAATTAGCCAATTTTACAACTTACTGCTATACCACACATTTGGGAAATTTAAAAAAATTACGGAGCACATAGATGAGGAGGTAGAAGAAAGAAGTTCTTAAAGAGAGGAAATCCTGACCTCACTCACCCACCCCCTTGAACAAAAGTAGGCCCAATGAACCAGAGAAAATGGTTCAGTTCCACACAAAAAGAAACAATTGGTAACAGACATTTTCACAATATTGCAAGTTTCATTGCAAAGAAATGAAATCTGCTTTCTAAAGACACAAGAGATAGCAGATGCTAGGATCTAGACCCAACAGACGACTGCTGGAAGAACCCAGTGGGTCAACCAGCATCTGTGAAAGCAAAAGTATCTGTGGAGTTTCAACCCAAAACATCTACTATCCTTTTGCCTCCACAGATGCTACCTGATTAGCTGAGTCTTTTCAGCAGTTCAGTTTTTCTCTAACTGTTTTCTACTTTTTAGATCTTGGTACAGACACAGCAACAGTGGACCCCACACTGGGAAAGCAGAAGATATACACGTTGGAAAGACATTTCCAAGAAGTGTCCACACTGAGCAAACCTGGCCTGCAATTGACAAAATCCCAATTAAATCCCATGCAATTGTATAAGTGGAATACCTGTGATTGCGAAGGTAGGGCACCACATAGTACATAATGTTAACAAGTAATGGAATTACTTTTTCCTTTTCATCACTGTGAAAAACCATGTCCAAAAGGTGAGCCAAAACCTGGAGGAGAGAGGTACAATAAACTTCAGTTAGTCCACCGACAACTCAACTACTTCTCCAATGCACTTTCATTACTTTTTATAGGCATCCGTTGGTCTCATGAGACCATAGATTTGCTCCTTGGAAGGTTTCCAGGGCGCAGGCCTGGGCAAGGTTGTATGGAAGACCAGCAGTTGCCCATGCTGCAAGTCTCCCCTCTCCATGCCACCGATGTTTTCCAAGGGAAGGGCATTAGGACCCATACAGCTTGGCACTGGTGTTGTCGCCGCAGAGCAATGTGTGGTTAAGTGCCTTGCTCAAGGACACAATACGCTACCTCAGCCAAGGCTCAAAATAGCGACCTTCAAATCACTAGACAAACGCCTTAACCACTTGGCCACTCGCTAACACTAGCTTTCATTACTTATAGCTACAAATACTGATCTACATTGCACAAGGCCAACAAATATTTAGCTCAGCACCAACATTGCAAAATTACAACAGAGGTTACAGCAAGACATCGATAGGACTGAGAAGTGGCAGATGGAGTTCAACCCAGATAAGTATGAGGTGGTTCATTTTGGTAGGTCATATATAATGGCAAGACTCTTGGCAGTGTGAAGGATCAGAGGGATCTTGGGGTCGGAGTCCACAGGACACTCAAAGCTGCTGCGCAGGTTGACTCTGTCGTTAAGAAGGCATACAGTGCATTGGCCTTCATCAACCGTGGGATTGAGTTTAGGAGCCGAGAGGTAATGTTACAGCTATATAGGACCCTGGTCAGACCCCACTTGGAGTACTGTGCACAGTTCTGGTCACCTCACTACAGGAAGGATGTGGAAACCATAGAAAGGGTACAGAGGAGATTTACAAGGATGTTCCCTGGATTGGGGAGCATGCCTTATGAGAACAGGTCGAGTGAACTTGGTTTTTTCTCCTTGCAGCGGCGGCGGATGAGAGGTGACCTGATAGAGGTACATAAGGTGGTGAGAGGCATTGATCATGTGGATAGTCAGAGGCTTTTTCCCCAGGGCTGAAATGGCTTACACCAGAGGGCACAGTTTTAAGGTGCTTGGAAGTAGGTACAAAGAAGATGTTGGGGTAAGTTTTTTTTAAACGCAGAGAGTGGTGAGTGCTTGGAATAGGCTGCCAGCAACGGCGGTGGAGGCAGATATGATAGGGTCTTTTTACAAAGTTTCCAAATCTTGCAGGACAAACATGGCCTAGAACATAATGACTTTTTTAGGTACCTTCAAGTACGAAACTATGTTAACCAGAGTTGTAGATATACAGACCTATCAACAGTAGAATTAGAATTTTTCAAGATTCTGAATTCGGCTTGCAGTTCAATACCTAGTAAATCAGTTTCTCAGTATATAATGCACTCTCCCATGCTAAGAATGTAAATACACTGTATATTAAAGAGAAGTGGGAGAAAGAAGCGGGGTTGGTACTTTCAGAGGAGGCTTGGGGGAAAATCTGCAGCTTTCAATGGTCCTCGACTAATTCTTTGACTTGGAGAGAACATTGTTGGAAAAACATTATAAGATACTTCAAGACCCCATATCAGGAAAAATATAAAGATACAAATGTGATGTGTTGGAGAAGATGCGGCTCCAAGGAGGCAAATCATTTTCATATTTTCTGGGATTGCCCTAAATTAAGTCTATATTGGGAAGGTATTCATAGAACATTAGTTACGGTACTTAGGTCCCAGATACCTCTGAACTTTGAGACGCTCTATTTGGGGCATGTATTGTTTCTTGAACAGAAGGAAGATATAAAGTTGCTGCAGGCCCTCTTAGCGGCAAGTAAGAAATCAATCACTAGAAAGTGGCTAAATCCAATACCACCTACATTAGAAGATTGGCACAAAATTATCTTGGAAATATTTAAAATGGAAAAGTTGACTTATTCCCTGAGAATTCAAAAAGAAAAATTTTATCAAATCTGGAATAAATGGATTGTATATATAACCCCAATGCGAGCAGACTTTAGATGACTCTCCTAATGATTTATACTGCTCTTCTCATCAACACAGTAATATTGCTAACGTAAGCACCCCTAGTCTAAATGTCTTTTTTTTTGTTTTCTTTTGGAAAATAGAGAATTAACACAAGTAAAGGGAAAGATTTGGGAAAGGGATAAAAAATGGAAAAATTAAGTAAATAAGTACACAGGGATTGGATAATTATGTTTGGGGGCAGGAGCAAGCATGAACAAATTAGGATATAAACACCTACAATGGTTGTTACATAGGCTTATATACAACATTTTGGACCAGTGGAAATGGTCCAGAAGAGTTATATGGAAACTATTATTACCATTTTTCTTAACAACTAATTACATTACTTAGCCTAATAGGTTAGATTTACCACAGTACATAATTATCTATTTAAGTGTCTAATTTCCTTTTATATCATCTCAATGTGTACTTAAGCATGTATAAACAATTATAGTTTTATACATATAAAAAAATGGAAAAGGTTATGTGTGAAAAAGTACATGATATTTGTGAATTCCTTATCCAAATAAAAATAAAATTAAAAAAAAATTAAAAAAAGAAAAAGAGAGGGCTATAGTAAGTACATGTTTGGCACAGCATTGTGGGCCGAAGGGCCTGTATTGCACTGTAGGTTTTCTACGTTTCTGTGTTTCTATAAAAGCTACACACCAGTGCCTTCTGGAAAGGCTCCATGAGTAGTTATGTTTTATTTGGTACTGAGGTGTACAAATGGAGATGGCCTCACCCACACTGTGACCAGTGGATTCTGAGAAGTAGGACAACATTTAAAACCTGATGGATTCTTCACACGAGAATGTCTAAGGATATTATCAAGGCCAGGTACAGACACAACTCCTTCAGTACTCTATCAAGAAGGTAAAATAGACAGACTCACACCAGAATCTTACTCCAGTGATGCACCGGAACATTCCAATGCCTTCAGAGGTGGGTAGGTGCACTGAGGGAAAGGTGGAAGCAAGCTGACCTACGTACCTCAGCTAATAAGGTCAATGCATGCACACTGTAGACAGAAGGTGCTATATTGGATATTTCCTTCACTGGGGTCAACATGATATCTGGAAAGGGTAAAGAGCAGAACAGAATTAACTGCACAGCAACACCTTCATGAAAGCCAATAAAACAGTACAATAATTTCTTAAACACAAGAGATTCTGCTGATGTTGGAAACCCAGAGCAACACAATCATTTCTTGCGACATTTCTTCCAATTAATCATTGACCAGTTCTGTGTTGTTCTGCCTAGCATTGTGGGCATGCTTTGTCTGTGCCGGAACATGTAACGGCACTTGTGGGCTGCCCCAAGTGCACCCTTAGGTTTTGTTGGTTGTTAATGCAAACGACCCCTTTCACTGTATCTTTCAATATACACATGATAAATAAATGAATAGTCAGAGGGCAGAGAAAAGTCAAGATAGCACTACCGCTCCTTGGCTTGTAGCTTCGAAAACAGCTCTATTTCTATCTTTGATATCTCTTTTTTTTCCCCCTTTTCAAGGTTCTTCTGAAGACCCTGATCTGGAATTACACTCTGACTTTGCAGGAATGGGACTTGCTCTCAAGGCCTCTCGACCGGCTGCTTTATGATATCCCAAGGACGCAGCCTGGAAGACGAGTGCACTTTCAGGGTGCCAGGTTTTCATGGCTCTGGAGATGGGCTGTTTCAAGGCCAGTGCCCCTGACTGAGGCGTCGTGGGAGAACACGGAACGTCGGGAGCAACAGGTTAGCTGCCGTGGGCAGTGTGTCCAGAGACCTGAGCCCTGGGGCTGACTCTCTGGGCACTGAGCTCGGAAAAAGCAACGCAACAGACTTTTAACATCATAAATCAATGAGTTGCCTGTCTTGTCTCCCCTCTCGCTGTGAAACCAGGGACACCGCTTTTTCCCTTATTAGGGAGAGAGAGCGAGAGCCTGTGGTATGTTGAACGAGTAGTCTTTGGGGTACTGCAAGTCTGTGTCTTTATTGATGCTTTGCTGCACGCTTGAGTGCTCGGTGAAGGGCGCTGATGCTTTTTTGCTGGTGGGGAGGGGGGATTGTCGCCTTGCTGCTGCTTGTGCATGGGAGGGGGTGCTGTGGGGGGAGACTTTGGGGTCCTGATGTTTAACTGTCATTCATTCTTTGGGGCACTCCTCTGTTTTCGTGGATGTTTGCCAAGATAAAGAATTTCAGGATGTATATTGTATACATTTCTCTGACATTAAATGTACCTATTGAACCTACTGAATCTGAATCAAAGATCGTAGTTCATGAATTTATTTTGCCTCATCAATTTTGTCATAACAAATCTCTGATCATGTGCAGGCTGCACTGGGAAGTCCAGGACTTCATTGCACTGAATGTAATAGATACAATGGTCTCACTTCATAATCAGTTCTGATAAGTTGGTGAAAAACTATCCCTTAAAGTGAGGAGGTTGTAGATGGGGACCGTTGGAAATGTGTAAGGTGTAAAACATGTGAGTCCTGACTGTAATGAAAGCAAGAGAGTGTGAGAGAGAGAAAGATAGTGGTTGTGTGGGTTTGGGGGCTGGATATATCAACAAACAAAAACAGAAATGCTGGAAGAACTCAGCCAGCCAAGCAGTATCTGTGGAATGAGAAATCAGTCAGCATTTCAGGTTAAAACCAGCTTTGATGAAGGGTTGTTTTTTTTCGTATAATTTTTATTGAGTTTTCAAAATGAATACATGAAAAGATAATATCTACCTTCCCCCCTCCCCTTAACCCTTCCCCCGATATATACTCCTACCTAAAAAGAAAAGAAAGAAAGAAAGAAAGAAAGAAGAAAAAAAAGAACTGCCTGGATATTGGAAGGTTTCCACATGCTCCATGGGATTCAAAATAAATTTAGTATATTTATTTATTACTTTCCCCAAGGGGCCAACATCTTTATCACCAGAGCAACCAAATATGCCATCTTATCTTTCGTAAATAAGGGCGCCAAATATTCAAAAATGTTTCATATTTATCTCTTAAATTACAAGTAATTTTTTCGAGTGGAATAGAACTAGCCATTTCACTTATTCCAACGATTCATACTTAAGTACGAATCAGATTTCCAAGTAACTGCTGTAGCCTTCTTAGCTACTGCCAGTGCAATTTTTATGAATTCTTTCTGATATTTATTCAATTTAAGTTTCGGTTTTACCCCTGCAATATCACCTAATAGAAATAATACAGGGTTATGTGGAAATTGAGTTCCAGTAATTTGTTCCATTAAGACTCTTAAATTTATCCAAAAAGGTTGAATTTTAGAAACAAGACCAAGTAGAATGTAAGAAAGTACCAATTTCTTGATTACACCGAAAGCATTGATCAGATAGATTTGAATTTAATCTATTTATTTTTTGTGGTGTAATATATAATTGGTGTAAAAAATTATATTGTACTAATCTAAGTCGAACGTTTATTGTATTTGTCATACTGTCAAGACAGTCTTGACCAATTTGTTTCATCAATATTAATATTCAGATCCATTTCCCATTTTTGTTTTGACTTGTGGATTCCTTGTTTAATTCCCTGTTTTTGAATCAAATTATACATACAAGAAATAAATTTTTTAATTTTTCCATTTTGAATTAAAATTTCAATTTCATTAGGTTTTAGCAAAAACATTGTTTGACCCAATTTGCCTTTTAAGTAAGCCCTTAATTGAAGGTAACAAAAAAAAGTGTTATTTGATATTTTATATTTATGCTTTAGATGTTCAAATGACATCAATATACCTTGTTCATAACAGTCTCCTATAGATCTAATCCTTTTTTGGTACCAATTATATAAAAGTTGATTATCCATTGTAAAAGGAATAAGTCTGTTTTGGAACAAAGGTCTACTTGCTAATAAAGATTTCTGTATTTCATTATCAACATTTATCTTATTCCATAGATCAATCAAATGTTTTAATATAGGAGATTCTTTCTTTTCCCGTATCCATTTAGATTCCCATTTATATATAAAATCTTCAGGTCTATTTTCTCCTATCTTATCTAATTCTATTCTAATCCATGCTGGTTTTCAATCATCAAAGAAAGATGCAATAAATCTAAGTTGATTTGCTTTATAACAATTCTTAAAGTTTGGAAGTTGTAACCCTCCTAACTCAAATTTACATGTCAATTTTTCCAATGATATTCTTGACATCTTACCTTTCCAAAGAAATTTTCTCACACATTTATTTAACTCTTGAAAAAATTTCTGTGGCAATTGTACTGGTAATGTTTGAAACAAATACTGTAATCTAGGAAATATGTTCATTTTTACAACATTGACTCTACCCACTAATGTTATTGGTAGTATCATCCATTTGTCAAGATCTTCTTGAATTTTTTTTCAATAGTGGTAAATAATTAAATTTATATAAATCCTTTACATCATTATCAAGTCTTATACCTAAATACTTTATACCATTTACCGGCCATCTAAATTGGGTTGCTAACCGACATTGACTATAGTCTCCTTTAGTAAGAGGTAAAATTTCACTTTTATCCCAACTTATTTTGTAACCTGATACCTTCCCATATTCATCCAATCTAGAAGATAATTTATGTAACGAATGCTGTGGGTTTGTTAAGTAAATCAAAACATCATCAGCAAAAAGATTAATTTTATATTCCTCCTGATTACTCTAAAACCCATAATATCTGGATCAATTCTAATTAGTTCTGCTAATGGCTCTATCGCCAGTACAAATAAAGCAGGTGACAATGGACAACCTTCTGTAGTTGACCTTTTTTAACTGGAATGGTGTTGAAATTTGAGTACTTGTCATTACTTTAGCATTAGGGTTAGTATTTAAAGTTTTAATCCAGTTTATAAAAGATGTTCCTATCCCATATTTTTCTAATACTTTAAATAAAAAATCCCATTCCATCTATCAAATGCTTTTTCTGCATCCAAGGCTACTACTATACTCATCTCCTCCCTTTTTTGTGCCAAATGAATTATACTGAGTAGCCGAGTTACATTATCTGCCAATTGTCTATTGTTAATAAATCCTGTTTGATCCATAAGTAAACAACAGGAATTCTGCAGATGCTGGAAATTCAAGCAACACACATCAAAGTTGCTGGTGAACGCAGCAGGCCAGGCAGCATCTGTAGGAAGAGGTACAGTCGACGTTTCAAGCCAAGACCCTTCGCCAGGACTAACTGAAGGAAGAGTGAGTAAGGGATTTGAAAGTTGGAGGGGGAGATCCAAAATGACAGGAGAAGACAGGAGGGGGAGGGATGGAGCCAAGAGCTGGACAGGTGATAGGCAAAAGGGGATACGAGAGGATCATGGGACAGGAGGTCCGGGAAGAAAGACAAGGAGGGGGGGACCCAGAGGATGGGCAAGGGGTATATTCAGAGGGACAGAGGGAGAAAAAGGAGAGTGAGAGAAAGAATGTGTGCATAAAAATGAGTAACAGATGGGGTACGAGGGGGAGGTGGGGCCCTAGCGGAAGTTAGAGAAGTCATTGTTCATGCCATCAGGTTGGAGGCTACCCAGACGGAATATAAGGTGTTGTTCCTCCAACCTGAGTGTGGCTTCATCTTTACAGTAGAGGAGGCCGTGGATGGACATGTCAGAATGGGAATGGGATGTGGAATTAAAATGTGTGGCCACTGGGAGATCCTGCTTTCTCTGGCGGACAGAGCGTAGATGTTCAGCAAAGCGGTCTCCCAGTCTGCGTTGGGTCTCGCCAATATATAGAATGCCGCATCGGGAGCACCGGATGCAGTATATCACCCCAGTCGACTCACAGGTGAAGTGTTGCCTCACCTGGAAGGACTGTTTGGGGCCCTGAATGGTGGTAAGGGAGGAAGTGTAAGGGCATGTGTAGTATTTGTTCCGCTTACACGGATAAGTGCCAGGAGGGAGATCAGTGGGGAGGGATGGGAGGGACGAATGGACAAGGGAGTTGCATAGGGAGCGATCCCTGCAGAATGCAGAGAGACGGGGGGACGGAAAGATGTGCTTAGTGGTGGGATCCCGTTGCAAGTGGCGGAAGTTACGGAGAATAATATGTTGGACCCGGAGGCTGGTGGGGTGGTAGGTGAGGACCAGGGGAACCCTATCCTAGTGGGGTGGCGGGAGGTTGGAATGAGAGCAGATGTACGTGAAATGGGGGAGATGCGTTTAAGAGCAGAGTTGATAGTGGAGGAAGGGAAGCCTCTTTCTTTAAAAAAGGAAGACATCTCCCTCGTCCTAGAATGAAAAGCCTCATCCTGAGAGCAGATGCGGCAGAGACGGAGGAATTGCGAGAAGGGGATGGCGTTTTTGCAAGAGACAGGGTGAGAAGAGGAATAGTCCAGATAGCTGTGAGAGTCAGTAGGCTTATAGTAGACATCAGTGGATAAGCTGTCTCCAGAGACAGAGACAGAAAGATCTAGAAAGGGGAGGGAGGTGTCAGAAATGGACCAGGTAAACTTGAGGGCAGGGTGAAAGTTGGAGGCAAAGTTAATAAAGTCAACGAATTCTGCATGCGTGCAGGAAGCAGCGCCAATGCAGTTGTCGATGTAGCGAAGGAAAATTGGGGGACAGATATCAGAATAGGAACGGAACATAGATTGTTCCACAAAGCCAACAAAAAGGCAGGCACAGCTAGGACCCATACGGGTGCCCATAGCTACACCTTTAGTTTGGAGGAAGAATTGAATTGCTTGAATTTCCCACTCTGCTCCGTCTAGCGGAATTGACCTATCAGTTCCCCTCTACCACCACTCTGCTCCGTCTCGCGGAATTAGTCCTTACTCTTAATAATTTCTCCTTCTGGCTCCTCCCACTTCCTCCAAACAGGGCTCCAAACAGTCCTTCCAGGTGAGGCAACACTTCACCTGTGAGTCGACTGGGGTGATATACTGCATCCGGTGCTCCCAATGTGGCCTTTTATATATTGGCGAAACCCGATGCAGACTGCAAGACCGCTTTGCTGAACATCTACGCTCTGTCCGCCAGAGAAAGCAGGATCTCCCAGTGGCCACACATTTTAATTCCACATCCCATTCCCATTCTGACATGTCCATCCACGGCCTTCTCGACTGTAAAGATGAAGCCACACTCAGGTTGGAGGAACAACACATTATGTTCCGTCTGGGTAGCCTCCAACCTGATGGCATGAACATCGACTTCTCTAACTTCCGCTAAGGCCCCACCTCCCCCTCGTACCCCATCTTTTTATGCACACATTCTTTCTCTCACTCTCCTTTTTCTCCCTCTGTCCCTCTGAATATACCTCTTGCCCATCCTCTGGGTCCCCCCCCTTGTCTTTTTTCCCGGACCTCCTGTCCCATGATCCTCTCGTATTCCCTTTTGCCTATCACCTGTCCAGCTCTTGGCTCTATCCCTCTCCCTCCTGTCTTCTCCTATCATTTTGGATCTCCCCCTCTCCTCCAACTTTCAAATCTCTTACTAACTCTTCCTTCAGTTAGTCCTGACGAAGGGTCTCGGCCTGAAACGTCGACTGCACCTCTTCCTACAGATGCTGCCTGGCCTGCTGCGTTCACCAGCAACTTTGATGTGTGTTGCTTGATCCATATGTATTAATTTTGGTAAATATTTTGATAAAATTTTTGCTATTATTTTATAATCCGTATTCAATAAAGAAATAGGCCTATATGATGTTGGTTTTAAAGGATCTCTGTCTTTTTTTGGCAATACTATTACAATCGCTGTTGAAAAAGATTCTGGGAGTTCATGTATTTTTTCTGCTTGACGTATTAACTTCATAAAGGGAGGAAATAATAAATCTTTAAACTTTTTATAAAATTCAGGTGGAAAACCATCTTCTTCTGGAGATTTTATTACTTTGGACTGAACCTAAAGCTTCTTCAACCTCTTTTAATGTAAAAGGCATATCTAATCCCTTCCGTTCTTCCAAATTCAATTTTGGAAGAGCTACTTGTGATAAAAATCTTTCTATCTCATTAACATCATTTTGTGATTCTGATTGATATAATTCAGAATAGAAACTTTTAAAGGTTTCATTTATTTCAAGAGGTTTATAAGATATTTTATTTGCACTTGTTCTAATTGCACTTATTGTTTTGGAAGCTTGTTCTGTCTTCAACTGCCAGGCAAGAATTTTATGTGCTCTCTCACCTAACTCATAATACCTTTGCTTAGTTCTTATGATTGCTTTTTCCATTCTGTATGTCTGAAGCGTATTATATTGTAACTTCTTATTGACAAGTTGCCTTCGTTTTTCTTCCGACATATGTCTTTGAGATTCTTTTTCTAATTTTGTAATCTCTTTTTCAAATTGATCTAGTTCTGCCATATATACTTCCTTAATTTTAGACATATAACTTATTATCTGACCCCTCAGATATGCTTTCATCGCATCTCATAGTATAAATTTATCATCCACTGAATGAGAGTTTGTATCCAAAAAAAATTGGATCTGCCTTTTCATAAAATCGCAAAAATCTTGACATTTTTATAATGTTGAATTAAATCTCCATCTATAAGCCACTTCTTCCTTATCAGTCATTATTATTGTCATTAATAGAGGAGAATGATCTGATAATATTCTTGCTTTATATTCCATAATTTTCACTCTGTGTTGAATATGCATTGATAATAGGAAAAGATCTATCCTCGATTAAGTTTTGTGTCTATTAGAATAGAACGAATAGTCTCCTTCTTTAGGATTAATTCTTCTCCATATATCTATCAAATTTAAATCTTTCATCAATGATAAAGTTAGTTTTACTAACTTCGATTTTGTGACAGCCTTAGATGATCTATCTAAGACTGGGTCTAGGCAAAGATTAAAATCTCCTCCTATTAATATTTTTTCATGTGCATCAGCCAAATTCAAATCAGGTTCTTGTATGAATTTTGCATCATTTTCATTTGGTGCATAAATATTCATGGAAGTCCATAATTCAGAAAAAAGTTGACAGTGTATAATCACATATCTCCCGGCAAAATCAGTTATTACATTTTGTATTCTAATTGGTAACATTTTATTGATCAAAATTGCTACTCCCCTCGCTTTTGAATTAAATGAAGCTGCAACAACACTACCTACCCAATCTCTCTTTAATTTCTGATGTTCTGTTTCTGTTAAATGCGTTTCCTGTAAGAAGGCTAAATCTATCTTCATTTTCTTAATATATATGTTAAGATTCTTTTTCTTTTCACCAGTCCATTAAGCCCATTAACATTAAAACTCAAAAAATTCAATAAATTAGTCATTATTCTGAACAAAGTTACTCCAATCTAAAACATTACTTAACTTCTTAACTCTCATAGATCCTTGGGGAATCTCTTTGAACTTCACCATGTTGCTATGTGTTTCCCTCCCAACCATCCAGGCAAAAAGAAAGAAATAAAAGATAGATACGGTACAAAAAAAGAAAAAACAAAATACCCCTCTACTAATGTTGTGAATGAAAAGATACACAACACTACCCCCCTCCATTTTGCAGGTTGTGGCTAAAGCCACGCTTGCACACATGAATAGCGTAGCGATTGGTCAGTATTTCTTCCAGCTCCCCTGCAACAAAAACATTATATATATATATAAAAATAATGTCACTATTCCCAGCTAGTATTCCTCAAATTTTAACCTTTCTTCCCCTCCCTCATATAATTAATAACATATTTATATATTCATCCGCCTTTAAAAATCCACCAAGTCTATTCCTTGACAAAATCTTCATCTTCAATCTATCTCGCTCCTCTGGGTTTGTTCTTGTATCTGGTGAATAGTCAAAGAATCTCGCACAAACTCCTCCGCTTTCCAGTGATCATCAAAAAATGTTTTTTCTCCACCAGCCAAAAAAATCTTCAAGGTTGCAGGATAACACAATATAAATTGATAACCGTGATCGCATAGGACTTTTTTCACTGGATTAAATTTCTTCCTTCTCTTCAAAAGCTCATAACTTATGTCCGGGTAGAAAAAAATTTTCTTCCCTTCTATCATCAATGGCCCTTTTCTATTCTTGGCAGCTTGAGCAGCCACCTGTAGAATCCTTCCTTTGTCTTGAAATCTTAAGAATTTTATTAAAATTGATCGTGGATATTGGTCATCTTATGGTTTTGGTCTTAGAGCTCTATGTGCCCGCTCAATTTCAATTGATTGGTCTTCCTCTTTCATTTGTAAATTTTCCAGGATCCATCTTTGAAAAAATTCTTTTGGATTGTCTCCCTCTATACCTTCTTTAAGACCAACAATTTTAATATTATTTCATCTACTAAAATTTTCCAACACGACCACTTTCTCCAAGAGTCGATTTCTTTCCGTGTTCCAGACAAGTATATTATTTTCTGTTTTTTCCACTCTATCACTAATATGCTCTATTGTTCTTTCCATCTTCTGAAGTTTCTTATCCATTTTGTCCTGTCTTTTCATAGATTTATCATAGCACATCTTCATGTCTCTAAGCTCTGTTCTTAATTTTTTAGTTCCGCCGTTACTTGCAATAAAGCCTCTCTTATGTCTCCAACACCTCCTTTACTTCCAGTCTCTTCCAGTTCTTCCTCCTCTTCTTCATCTGTGTTCTCTGCGGAATCCAATTCTGACTCTGAGTCACTTTCATTTGCAGAGACCGTCGGTTCTTGTAGTTTGAGTTGTGTCAATTTGCGCATGCGTTCTTCTTTGCGCATGCGCATTTCCGGCATCTTCTTCCTAGAGACCGCTACCGCCGCCATTGCTCCCTGTTCTTCTATGCTAGAGATAAAATACTTCTCCTCCGAAGGAGATCCAACCTGATTTCGAGGCTCCATCGCTGCAGTATGCCCTTTTTCCTTCCCATCTCGCGGCAACTTCGCAACGACAGACTTCTTCTGTTGTGGTTTACGAGGCATATCGTAAAGTAGTCTTGCGAAGTTTATAAGTAGTTTTCAGAAAGTATTTATTAACTTTGCTTTGTTTAAACGGTACTTTGCTGATTTTTTACGGGAGAGCTGGATTTACACGTCTCAATCCCAGGTCATCACGTGACGTACCCCTGATGAAGGGTTGTTGATCTGAAACATTAACTCATTTCTCTGTCCACAGATCGTGCTTGACTGAACTCTTTCAGCATTTCTGTCATTTTGTTTCAGATTCCTACATCTGCAATTTGTTATTAATGGTCAATAACAACAACAGGAATGGCTGGAGACATTTAGTGGATCAAGTGGCATTGATAGAGAGAGAGAGAAGTAGCATTTTACGACAATGACCTTTTATCATAAATGGAGAAAAATGAGGAAATAACGATGTATTAGGGTATAGAACGATTGGGGCAGAGAGAACAGAAAAAATTTCTGTGCCAGAGTGTAGACCAAGGTTGACTCGAGACTTGGCTGGTTCTCAATACCAGAGCGAGGATGTTGCTGGATCCAGTCCTTCAGCTACAAAGTGCACTGAATTGGCAGTAGTCATGATGGATTATCCACTTGGTATTCCTGGTTGCGACCGTGTCTCTAACACTCACATGCTATTATTGAAAATAAGGACATTCTTGGAACTTTGTCCACTACAATTCACAACTAAATCTGGGAAAACTGCAGAGATCTGATCCGATCCTTTGACTGTCTGATTGCTCAATTCTGCCAACGTCAAGCCACCTTGGAGATGCGCCAGGTGCTGCTAGCCTGCCCTCGTGCAATTCTCTCTGAGGTAGGGTTGGGTAACAGGAAAGGGAGGGATATGTCCAGTTGTGAGAGTACACACTGTGGGTATAGTATAGCCATTTCTGCTCTTACAGATGGTCCACAGTGCCTATGAACATCCACTATAGAACATACTCATAGAGTCAATCAAGCTCCTTTTGCCACAGAAACAGGTCTATTGGCCAAAATGCCTATCTGAGCTGGTACCATTTACCTGCACTTGCCCCAAATTCTTTCCTATCCACGTACTTGTCCAAATATCTTGTAATACTACTACCTGCCTCTACCGCTTTCTCTGGGAGCTGAGTCTATAACCCACCACCCTCTGTATGAAACAGATACCCCTCAGGCCCCTTTAAATCTTTCCCCTCTCACCTTAAACCTGCATCCTCTAATTTCAGACTCCCTTACCCTGGAAAATGACTGTGACCATCCACCTTATAGATGCCTCTTATGATTTAGGAACCTCTGTAAATTAGTCACTCACCCTCCTTCATACCAGGAAAAAGTCTCAACCGATTTTGTCTCTCTCTATAATTGAAACACGTCAGTCCTGTCAACATCTTTTCTGCACCCTCTTTAGTTCCATTACACTCTTTCTTTAGCATGGTGACCAGAAATACACACAACTGTGGTCTCACCAACGCTTGTACAGCTGTAATGTGACATCCCAACTTTAGACCAAGGAAGGAAGGCCTTCTTCACCACCTGGTAATCCTGTGTCCCCACTTTCTTGCACTTGAAACCCCCTCTCCCTCTGTTCTACAACAGACCCGTGGCCCTTTTAATACATGAATTTTCATACCTTCAACATCTCTTTCGAGGTTGCTTCCTTCTACCAGGATTTGTGGAGAGGCTTTCACTTCTAGGTTCCTCCTGAGCCAAGTGGTTTGTTCCAGGGAGGAGCCCGCAATGGTCCCAATGGCCTCCACTATCTTATGGGTTACATCCTAGGGAACCAAAGACACACACTCACACACACATATGCACAGACTGCTGATTTCACAGAGGAACAGAAATATAAAATCAATTAATCAAGAGAAGCACATCTGCAAAATGTAACAACTCTGACCTGGAGATCTCTTTGGTCCTTTTTGCTTTCCAGGTTGGGATTTTTCATGATGAACTCATTGAGCACTCTGGAAACACATCAAGGACAAACTTGCATTAAAACATCTCTCTCTTGGTTGACAGATGCAAAATGTTAAACACCATTCATTATTTCTAACTAAGTGGTTTGTAGCCAAACATGGTAGTCCCATCAAAAGTAATGTAAATAACTGGCTAACTGGTTGTGGTGACATTAATTTTTGGATAAGTAACTCCCAAAGCTACACACTGATACATACTGATGCTACAGTGTTTTCAACATTGAGGCTAGGCGTGAGGAGGTTAGTTCACAACAGGGGGATGGGAACCAGTGCAGAGAGACAGAGGGGTGTAAAGTGAGGGTAGAAGCAAAAAGTACTAAGGAGAAAAGTAAAAGTGGCAGGCCGACAAATCCAGGGCAAGCATTAAAAAGGGCCACTTTTCAGCATAATTGTATAAGGGCTAAGAGAGTTGTAAAAGAGCGCCTGAAGGCTTTGTGTGTCAATGCAAGGAGCATTCGTAATAAGGCGGATGAATTGAAAGTGCAGATTGTTATTAATGATTATGATATAGTTGGGATCACAGAGACATGGCTCCAGGGTGACCAGGGATGGGAGCTCAATGTTCAGGGATATTCAATATTCAGGAGGAATAGACATGAAGGAAGGGGAGGTGGGGTGGCGTTGCTGGTTAAAGAAGAGATTAACGCAATAGAAAGGAAGGACATAAACCGGGAAGATGTGGAATCGATATGGGTAGAGCTGAGTAACACTAAGGGGCAGAAGACGCTGGTGGGAGTTGTGTACAGGCCACCTAACAGTAGTAGTGAGGTCGGAGATGGTATTAAACAGGAAATTAGAAGTGTGTGCAATAAAGGAACAGCAGTTATAATGGGTGACTTCAATCTACATGTAGATTGGGTGAACCAAATTGGTAAAGGTGCTGAGGAAGAGGATTTCTTGGAATGTATGCGGGATGGTTTTTTGAACCAACATGTCGAGGAACCAACTAGAGAGCAGGCTATTCTGGACTGGGTTTTGAGCAATGAGGAAGGGTTAATTAGCAATCTTGTCGTGAGAAGCCCCTTGGGTAAGAGTGACCATAATATGGTGGAATTCTTCATTAAGATGGAGAGTGACAGAGTTAATTCAGAAACAAAGGTTCTGAACTTAAAGAGGGGTAACTTTGAAGGTATGAGACGTGAATTAGCTAAGATAGACTGGCAAATGACACTTAAAGGATTGACGGTGGATATGCAATGGCAAGCATTTAAAGGTTGCATGGATGAACTACAACAATTGTTCATCCCAGTTTGGCAAAAGAATAGATCAAGGAAGGTAGTGCACCCGTGGCTGACAAGAGAAATTAGGGATAGTATCAATTCCAAAGAAGAAGCATACAAATTAGCCAGAGAAAGTGGCTCACCTGAGGACTGGGAGAAATTCAGAGTTCAGCAGAGGAGGACAAAGGGCTTAATTAGGAGGGGGAAAAAAGATTATGAGAGAAAACTGGCAGGCAACATAAAAACGGACTGTAAAAGCTTTTATAGATATGTAAAAAGGAAAAGACTGGTAAAGACAAATGTAGGTCCCCTGCAGACAGAAACAGGTGAATTGATTATGGGGAGCAAGGACATGGCAGACCAATTGAATAATTACTTTGGTTCTGTCTTCACTAAGGAGGACATAAATAATCTTCCAGAAATAGTAGGGGACAGAGGGTCCAGTGAGATGGAGGAACTGAGTGAAATACATGTTAGTAGGGAAGTGGTGTTAGGTAAATTGAAGGGATTGAAGGCAGATAAATCCCCAGGGCCAGATGGTCTGCATCCTAGAGTGCTTAAGGAAGTAGCCCAAGAAATAGTGGATGCATTAGTGATAATTTTTCAAAACTCGTTAGATTCTGGACTAGTTCCTGAGGATTGGAGGGTGGCTAATGTAACCCCACTTTTTAAAAAAGGAGGGAGAGAGAAACCGGGGAATTATAGACCGGTTAGCCTAACGTCGGTGGTGGGGAAACTGCTGGAGTCAGTTATCAAGGATGTGATAACAGCACATTTGGAAAGCGGTGAAATGATCGGACAAAGTCAGCATGGATTTGTGAAAGGAAAATCATGTCTGACGAATCTCATAGAATTTTTTGAGGATGTAACTAGTAGAGTGGATAGGGGAGAGCCAGTGGATGTGGTATATTTGGATTTTCAAAAGGCTTTTGACAAGGTCCCACACAGGAGATTAGTGTGCAAACTTAAAGCACACGGTATTGGGGTGAGGTATTGGTGTGGGTGGAGACTTGGTTAGCAGACAGGAAGCAAAGAGTGGGAATAAACGGGACCTTTTCAGAATGGCAGGCAGTGACTAGTGGGGTACCGCAAGGCTCAGTGCTGGGACCCCAGTTGTTTACAATATTTATTAATGACTTGGATGAGGGAATTAAATGCAGCATCTCCAAGTTTGCGGATGACACGAAGCTGGGTGGCAGTGTTAGCTGTGAGGAGGATGCTAAGAGGATGCAGGGTGACTTGGATAGGTTGGGTGAGTGGGCAAATTCATGGCAGATGCAATTTAATGTGGATAAATGTGAAGTTATGAATGGTGGTCGATTAGGAAAAGGGGAGGTGCAACGGGACCTGGGTGTCATTATACACCAGTCATTGAAAGTGGGCATGCAGGTACAGCAGGCAGTGAAAAAGGCGAATGGTATGCTGGCATTTATAGCGAGAGGATTTGAGTACAGGAGCAGGGAGGTACTACTGCAGTTGTACAAGGCGTTGGTGAGACCACAGCTGGAGTATTGTGTGCAGTTTTGGTCCCCTAATCTGAGGAAAGACATCCTTGCCATAGAGGGAGTACAAAGAAGGTTCACCAGATTGATTCCTGGGATGGCAGGACTTTCATATGAAGAAAGGCTGGATGAACTGGGCTTGTACTCGTTGGAATTTAGAAGATTGAGGGGGGATCTGATTGAAACGTATAAGATCCTAAAGGGATTGGACAGGCTAGATGCAGGAAGATTGTTCCCGATGTTGGGGAAGTCCAGAACAAGGGGCCACAGTTTGAGGATAGAGGGGAAGCCTTTTAGGACCGAGATTAGGAAAAACTTCTTCACACAGAGAGTGGTGAATCTGTGGAATTCTCCCACAGGAAACAGTTGAGGCCAGTTCATTGGCTATATTTAAGAGGGAGTTAGATATGGCCCTTGTGGCTACGGGGGTCAGGGGGTATGGAGGGAAGGCTGGGGCGGGGTTCTGAGTTGGATGATCAGCCATGATCATAATAAATGGCGATGCAGGCTCGAAGGGCCGAATGGCCTACTCCTGCACCTATTTTCTATGTTTCTATGTTTCTATGTAAACCCCACTCAATACTTGAGACAACTGGAAGACTACCTTCACAAACATTGGCATTCAACAGCTTTGGATAAAATTATTAACTACTTCTAACCATGTTATCTCCATTAGAAATCCCAAGCCCACTGAATTAATTACTAAAGAATTACAAGGGACACAGTCATGGAATTGTACAGTACAGAACCAGGCCCTTCAGCCCACACTTCAATGTTGACCTCTGCATTTGTTTCATTGATTTCATTAGTGCAGTTTTCTATCCCTGGACAAACCACCTTCTGTGCGAAAAAGCCTCCCCAACATCTCCGTTTCTAAAACATATAATTATAGTTTTAACACGAGATAAAACTAGATAAGGTTCCTTAAGGTTGTTATAGATGGGGGTGGTAATGGGGACAATCTCCTACTACCTATTAAATGCTCCCAATGGTGTGCACCTCAAATAGCCTCTGACAACCAAGTCCAGCTCCTGGCCTTCATGTGTGACTAAACCGGGCGGAACCGTTTCTACTGACAGAAGAAGGGGCAAAGGCGGGTTATTGGTGCCTTAAAACTAGTCGCTTTGGGTAGATGGGACTCGTCAGCCGTGGCTGGCAGTTCATCTAGAAGGAAAACTCTGATCTCAAACCTCAACTCCTTGTGGCTGTACGCACTTTGGGTGCAAACCTCGAGGGAAAAATCTAGAGCTGAAGTCCCTAAGGCAATCCTACTTTGAGTTCAAAGCTTACTGGCAACTCCTGTGACACTGCTGGTACCAAACTGTATTGATCTCTGCCTTTCCTTTGGGTTGATCAGATGCATGGAGAGGAGGAGCTTGCTACATGGGCAACAGCTTGCTCTCCATACCGTACTGTCCTGGCTTGTGTAACTAGGCAGCCAGGATGCAATATCCATGGTCGACTCTGACCGACGGAGGCCTCAACTCAACTAACACAAGATAATCTGCAGACACTGGAAATCCAAGCAAAGCACAGAAAATACTGGAGGAACTCAGTAGACCAGGCAGCATCTATGGAAAAGAGTAAACTGTCGACATTTCGGTTTAAGACCCTTCAGCAGGAACACATTTTGTGTGTTAGTTAATTGTTCTAAATGATCATCAAGAGCATAAGCAAATTAACAACTTTATAATTCTTCATTGAGGAACAGATGACCTGATACTTTGATTTTCCTTTTCTGTCACACCTCTGTTATTGCAGGCATATCAAGTTACTAAAGGATTAAGATGGCAAAGATTGGTGTGTTTTTTTCACATTCCATATTTCATAATGACACAGGAGAAGGCCAATTGGCCCAGCAAGTCTCACAGCAAAACTATTGCCCACACTTCCCTGTCACCTTTTCACTCTCAGATCCTAACTAGCATGCCTCTGATTCTCCCAACAACCATCTACTGTTAAAAGTAGCCAAGTTTAGTTTACACAGTTGGTATAAAGTGGCCTATTAAAATGAACACAAAAGCAGCCTTACAGCCCTGTTATTGAAACATAAAAATGTATCCAGTGCCTACCACCTAAAAGATCCATTAACAAATTTAGCTGTCCTTCTTACCCAAGGATGAGGAATTGTCCAGGTGGGGGTAGATAGAGTTGAATGGAATCCTTCAGCAGTGTCAAAAGTGACGGCCAACTATCAACTAGAGTCTGTACTGGAATCCTGCAAAAGGGAAGGTGCATCAACTTTATGGTGTCACTCAGTTGCACAGAATTGCATAGCACAGAAACAGGCTCTTCCATTCACCATGACTAATGCAAATGTTTAGCCTCTCTACACCAAAACCTACTACCTGCATTAGTACTGTATCCTTTACTCCTTCTTTATTTAAATCTCTGGGTAAATGCCCCTTAAACACAGCGATTGTATCTGATTCTACCACCTTTTGCAGTGATTAACGTATGTGTAAAAAAAATCCCTTAAATTCCCTTTAAGATTCTTCATCTCAAGTTGTCGACATTTAGTGCTTATTTATTATTATTATTATTACTTTTTGTATTTGCACAGTTTGCTGTCTTTTGCACACTGGTGAATGCTCGAGTTGGTGCGGTCTTTCATTGAATCTGTTATGCTTATTTTCTATTATGGGTTTATTGAGTATGCCCAGAGGGAAATGAATCTCAGAGTTGAATATGGTGACATATACGGACTTTGGACTTTCATCCAAGCCCTCATTCCTGATGCTCATACCATGGGTAAAAAATTTTAACTATCTATCCTTGCCATGCCTCTTATGATCTTATACTGTATACTTCTGCCAGGTGACCCTCAGCCTCCTTCACACCAAGCCCAGACTATCCGATCTCTCCCCACAAATAAAGTCCTCCAACCCAGGCAACATCCTGGTTGCTTTCTTCTGCACTCACATCCCTCCTTTACTGCGGCAGCCAGAACTGCACATTATCGAAAGGGCCGAACATGAAAATACTTTCTCTGGCAGCCCTGATCAATAAATTACTTTCAACTGGAAAACTGGCTTGGCAAGCTTGCTGGAAAACTTTTAAGGAAGAAAGAAAGATCAGCTTTATTTATCACACATACATCAAAGCACACAGTGAAACGTGTCATTTGTGTCAAATCAAATCAGTGAAGATTGTGGTGGGCAACCCACAAGTACCACCATGCTTCTGGTGCCAACATAACGAGCCTGCAACTCAGTAACCCCAACCATACGACTTCGGAATGTGGGAAGAAACTGGAGCACCCGGAAGAAACCCATGTGGTCAAAGGGAGAACGTACAAGCTCATTCTCAGGTAAAGCCACCCAAACTGGAAGAGCTCTCAGGAGAGGTGAAAGATACACATTACCACGGCAGGTAGATGGCTTGATAGCCACTACGTTGCAAGTGTCAGCTCCCCAGCTACCCTGGGACTAAGCCACTTTGTTATATGAATGACAGGAGCAAGGGCTGAATGCGATTGTGGACCAGAATAGGAACAGTGTGAGGAGCTCATCAGATACAAACAACATGTGTCAATAGTGAAGCCACAGAGACTGCAGTCACGCTACTGAAAAGAGAAAAGTCACAATACCTATCACCATCATTATACTGTCCAAGGGTTCATTTCTCCTCATCCTGACTGGGACAATGCTCATTCTATTCTATGTTTTATTCCAATTCATAGAAGAACCCACATGTATTGCCTTTCCTTTCCTCATGAACGTTCATCCCAAGTTACTGATACACTAAAGTACTCCCAATCCATTTCATCTGCACATGCCTTTAATCAGGTTAGATTGAAATGAAGTCCAGTAGTAGGGAACTCTACTTTCCTTATGCAGAGTGGGAAGGAAAATCACCAGGTTAGTACATATAATGTCACAAAAGCAGATTACCTTTGTACATATGCATAGAAAAACTGCAGCATGCAGACTTCCAGTGAGAGCTGTTTCTGGAACATATGGAACACAAACCAGTTACGCGATGTATTCAGAACATTAAACAGAGTGTTTCGCATCACATTTTAAAAAGTGACCTTGTGCTACCACCATACTTTGATTAGTAAATGCCTGCAGAGCACTCTGGTTCTTCGCTGCACACACAGGAACTCTACTGAAGCCAGTTGAAAGCAAGGTTCAAAATCAATTAGGCCAAAAGAATCAGTGCAGAGAACTGGATAAATTAAAATCCATTTCTCCCTCCTGAAGAACCTGCACTCTTGTAGAGGAGGGCTGGTGTTTCGGGAACATTGCACAATTGTCAGCAACACTAAGAAGTGGAAAATGACACTGACTGAATAGGGACTAATTTACCTTGGAAGTGATCAGGGGAGGTGGAAGAAGGTAGGTGACCCTAGATAAACATTCCCATGCTTACCCAATGATATAGTATACTGCTTTGAGCAGAATTGGCACTAATTAAACTGTAATGGCAATTTTTTAACTGCTGAAACAGCTAAGACCATTCAAAATAATACAGTAGTTAAATTAACTTTCTTAATGACACAACTTAAAAACTTCAAATTCTGCAAGATCATTTTTACACAACTTGTTACAAGGGCATGAAGAGGATATGAGAAGGTAATGTGAAGCAAATCACGGAAGGTTCTGTAGGTACAGTATATTAAGATTAAAAGAGTGACTAGGGAGAGAACAGACGCCCTAAAGATCAGCATGGTCATTTGTGTGTGGAACCAAAGGAAATGGATGAGATTGTTGATAAACACTGCTCTTCAGAGAGAATGACGAAAGTTAAGGAAATGGAGGAAATGAGTGCTGTTTTCCTTAAATAACATTCAACATTTTATTTCTATTGCCATACTATGGGGCAATTACAGTAAGCAATTAAGGCACAGGCACATCCAGAGGAACCCCACGCCGCCATGTGAAGTGCACACAGACAGTACTGGAGGTCAGGATCGAACTCAGATCAGAGGAGCCATGAGGCAGAACCACTACCGCCTGCATCACTGTGTTGTACTGACTTCAGAAGGAATGAGCAAGGGCAAACAGGCCCTTGAGGAGATAAAATTAATGAGGCTGACAGTGCTGTGACACTCTGGGGGTTGATACATTTTGTCAATTCCTAATGACACCACCACACTCAATATATGCCCTCCCTCAGTCCATACTGCAAGGCAGCCTCTGAATAATATCACACACTAAGTGTGGGTACATTACTCAGAAGTCGCTTGTGGTATTACAGGCTTTTGACCACCAGATAGGATAAAATAAGCAAGCGGCTTGACAAGATACATCAACCAGTGCATTTTCAGTCAAAGAGAAATTACATGGATTGTACATCAACGATTTATAGCACCTACAATGTAACCTTTATAATAAATATTAAGATACCTTCTCCTTGGTTGAAGCAGGAGGCTGTTTTAAAACTTCCTTCACAGTCTGGATAACTGTCTCGGCTCTCATGATACTAATTGAGCGCACTAGTTCCACCAACAATAACTGTTCACAACAGGGTACAGGAATAACCTTCAAAATTAAAAGTAAAATTTATTTACCTCTCGAGTGCTCATGTGACACAAAGCAGCCAGTTACAACAGTGATGGTAATTCCCATTAACCACTGGAGTTCAATGTGCTCAGGAAAATGGGAGGCACTAAGATCTGCAGAACTTGTGAACTCAGGCACAGATACATAGGATAATAAAGTTGACAGATATTTAATCTTCAAATGCCCTCACATAATACAACATCGGAGCTGGGGTTGAAGCTGGTCATGCATTCCAGGCCACCAATCCCACTCACACTGTGTCAGAATATTTCTTCTCAATGTCCCTTTGGATCCTTTTACCAATCAACATCATTCTGCGATCATTAGCTCTTGATCGCTCCAACAGTGGGGACAATTTCTCAACACGTCTTCTGTTGATACTCTGCTTGGTTTTAAATATCATGATCAGATTTTCTCACAGTCTCATCCCCAAGGAAAAGAGCTCCATTTTAGGGCAAACTGAAGAAGGAGGTTCTCAAGGAGCTGTATAGTCATAGAGTACGCAGCATGGGAAAAGGTCCTTCGGCTCAAAGATTTCATGCCGACTGCAGCATCCTCCCTGCTAGTCCCAGTTGCCCGTGTTGATGTTTGAAGGAAAAATTTTGCAGAAAGACAGGGAAAAGTCAGGGGAGTAGAACTAGTTAGATAACCTTTACATAGTTAGGATAGATTTGAGCGGTCAAGTCGTCACATAACATTGTGGTTGTTCTGTGAAGCTATCATATGACCTACATAATCTTGTAGAAAGGTGAACTTCACATCAGCAGTAAATAAGTATTCTCAAGTGCTTTTATTCTGTATTTTACCTCATCTTTCATGGTTTCTGGACTATTTAAAAATTCACAAGAGCACTCCTCTTCTGCAAAGATTAATGCTTTGCGTATAATGGAATAACGAATATCAGTGAAGAAATCAGTCAGGCAGTGTGTGTTGCTGATGGCAGAGCCCAGCTTAATGTAGAGATGCAAAAAGGTCAGCATGGGTATGCTGCTTCCAAGGGTCCATTTTTATGATGAATCTATCCAACCTGAGTCCCGCAGGATCGACCTACACATGTTGTGAGGGTCTCAGATTGGCTTCAGCTATCTGAGGGGGCGTAGTGTTGAACAGATTATCACTGTACACTCACTGTGGAGTGGTTTCTCTCAGAGAGAAGCAGTGCCTTTACAGAGGGTGCGTCTAGGCTGAGTGATCCAAGGCGATGCTGTGCGAGGGTCTTCGGATGGAGATTTTGTGATCGGGACTGGAGTAGAGACAGGAAATAGCAAGCAGCATACGAAGGTTCCTTCATGATGGTGAGTAGTGGCCTGGCAGAGCTGGGTGGTGTGGACTCTGTGTCTGCTACACAATTCTGGAGAATGGGGCAAAAGGTGGATTGGGCATGAAAAAAATTCTCAGTTCTCGGTCTTAGTTAGGTCAAGTTTTAATTTACAACTGAGCTGGTCACCAGCTAACTGGATAATTACCAATAAGATTCATCTTGTAAAATCGTGTTTAACCATCAAGTCACCTAATTCATCTGCTGCTGGGTTCCTTCACAGCATCTATATAAAGATATACAGCAGCTTATTATGATTCTATGACACAGCCATGACTAAGCTCTATAATAAAACCAAACCAGCTCCAGTTTGGAAAAGACCTGACCTGCAACTAAGTGGGAAAACAGTAAAATATGGTTATGACGACCTGCTAAACTACTCTCAGCCCCCAGAAACACTCTCCTCCAAAGCCTTACCTTGTTTCTGCTGGCACTTGAGTTCTCCCTTCTCTCATTCCAAACTAATGCAATAGCAGCCATGAAGTGCACACCGTGGTTCATAGCAATAGGACCCAGGAGCTCTAAAATCTGTTGTCGGAGACTCTAGACAGAACAGAAAGGGCACCCAGTTCATTGATAATGCAAGAAAACCATTAACAAAATTATAGCTGAATTAACCAAATGATCTTATGTTTACATTGCATTCAGCAGTTTACATCACAGAACGTAAGCAATAACAGGAACAGGCCCTTTGGCCCATCATGCTGTGCTGAACTAATTAAACGCCAGACTAAAACAATCCTGTCAGCCTAAACAATGTTCACATTCATCCATTCTCTGCACGTTTGTGTGTCTATCCAAGCAACTATTAAGTGCCTTGACAGAATCTGTCTCCACCCTAGATAGTGCATTTCAGGCAAACACCAGTCTCTGTTTGAAAAAAAATTGCCCCACACATCTTTAAACTTTGCACACTTATTTTAAAAGTATGCCCTCTAGTATTCAGTATTTCAATCCTGGGAGAACGATACTAGCTCTCTACTCTATCAATTCCCCTCATAATTTTCTATCAGGTCCTCCAACTTTGCACTACAAGACAGAATTACAAAATACCCAAGGCAACTTTTTAAATCCAAATAACAAAACTACCTATCAAAAACCAAAGCTGTTAAGTAGTCATAAAAATAATTCCCTTGATGGTTGTTGAGCAATTTTGCCAGCAGTTTCTTGTAACTGCACAAAATCGTCACGTGCAAAATCAGGAGCTAGTTGCCAGAGTTGTTTAATACTGATAGCTCATTGTCAGGCTGAACACTGAACCAAGTATCAGGAAACAGATTGGTGGAAAGTGATGTAGAACCTCCTAACTCACCTAATCAGTTAGGGTCTGGTAATAAGGTTATCATTTCCATCAGCCTCAATTATTGCTTAAAAAAGCTCCACAGTCCAAAAATAGAAATCTCATTCCTTCTCCAGTTTTAGTTAGTGCTTGCATTCTTTAAAAGTTATGTTGTATAATTATTGGCGCCACTTGATTTTAATTCTTCCTTTGCAGTCATAGTTGCTTGATTGACCTTACGAAAGGAAAATTTTAGGAACACAAAATCATTTATACTTTTTAAATCTTAATACCAGATGTGATAAGACTGCTGAACAGATCCTGACCCGGATCTGGGCCGTACCCTCCAAATATCCGGACCTGCCTCTCGGTTTTTTCACACTACCTTACTTCCCATTTTTCTATTTTCTATTTATGATTTATAATTTAAATTTTTAATATTTACTAATTTTAACTATTTTTAATACTTAATATTTGTAATCCAGGGAGTGTGCAGCGCAGAACACTGAGGCTATCTACAAGAAGGGTCAGGGCCGTCTCTATTTCCTGAGGAGACTGAGGTCCTTTAGCATCTGCCGGATGATGCTGAGAATGTTCTACGAGTCTGTGGTGGCCAGTGCTATTATGTTTGCTGTTGTGTGCTGGGGCAGCAGGCTGAGGGTAGCAGACACCAACAGAATCAACAAACTCATTTGTAAGGCCAGTGATGTTGTGGGGATGGAACTGGACTCTCTCAAGGGGGTGTCTGAAGAGAGGATGCTGTCTAAGTTGCATGCCATCTTGGTCAATGTCTCCCATCCACTATATAACGTACTGGGTGGACACAGGAGTACATTCAGCCAGAGATTCATTCCACCGAGATGCAGCACTGAGCGTCATAGGAAGTCATTCCTGCCTGTGGCCATCAAACTTTACAACTCCTCCCTTGGAGGGTCAGACACCCTGAGCCAATAGGCTGGTCCTGGACTTACTTCATAATTTACTGGCATAATTTACATATTATTATTTAACTATTTATGGTTCTATTACTATTTATTATTTATGGAGCAACTGTAATGAAAACTAATTTCCGTCGGGATCAATAAAGTATTACTATGACTATAAGAATCAAATATCGCTGTGATGATTGTACGTTCTAGTACCAATTGTTTGGCAACAATAAAGTATAAAGTATGTTCAAAGTTTGTGCAAATAACTAAAACTTAATGATTAATAATTTAATGATCTTGTCTTAACTGAATCTCATGAATGATTAAGTATGCTTATTTCTAATCACTGAAAAAAATGGCACGATTTAGGGACTCAACTCAAAAAACATTAACCATCCCTTTACTGCTGGTCTACTGAGTCCTTCCAGTTTAATGTTTTTGCTACCAAAAGAACAAGTTTAAGAAGCGGGGAGAGGAGGAGAAAGAAAGTGAAAGTGTCAGGTAGGATCTTGTTCTATTTGTTTCCTGAGATCTGTGTGCCATTGGCAAAGCAACATTTATCATCCACCCCAAATTGCCCATCCACATGACTTAATTCTGAAGTTTCTCTGAAATGAACAATCAACTGGGTTGGTGGGACTGTGTAAGCATGGGAGTTGCCCACTGCTGAAGAACAAACTGCATGGGAGTGAGCAAGGTTCATAAGTTCTGTGAAAGTTAAAGTTATTTAAAACTTCTACTATAATTCATAAGATCATTTAATTCTGTTTATACTTGTTGCAGATAAGCTGGCCTACTGACATTTTGACTGGTTTTTAAATTTACTGTGATAATTATGTAAAAGAACTCCAGCAGCACACACCTTTGTTGAGCCCAGATTGATAGTAACAGCACAGGCGACTGTGGTTCTCTCTGCTGAGTCCGCAACTTGCAGGATCCCCCACAGCAGACTCACGGATGACATGATAGTATGCAAGATAGAAAGTATTCCACTTCGTGCTTCACTCAGGTACTTCTGGTCCACTGTAACCAAGAACTGGGAGAGGAAAGCAGGCAATTATCTAATTAATAACTTAAACATCTATTAAATAACTCAAAAATCTTACAGTGTCAACCCTTGCCACTATATGCTTACATGCTGTTAAAATCACAAAGACGGCATACATGTGGCTCTACTTCACGAGGAATTTGAGGACATTTGGTATGACACAAAAGGCTCTTAGAAATTTGTACAGATTTGGAGAAGGGAGAGTACTTAGCTGGTTGTATCATAGACTAGTAGGGGCATTATGATGTACAGAGTCACAAGAGGCTGCGGAGGGACGTAGACTCAGCCAGTTTAATCACAGGCACAAACCATCCCACTATCGAGGACATCATCGAGATGTGGTACCTCAAGAAGGAGGTATCCATCACTGAAGAATCAGAATCAGGTTTATTATCACCAGTATTTGTCATGAAATTTGTTAACTTAGCAGCAGCCGTTCAATGCAATACATAATATCGAATAATATTTCCCACTGTCACACTTGATAGGTCCTATTCTTTCACATCTTATCCTCTTGCTCTTCACATACTTGTAGAATGCCTTGGGGTTTTCCTTAATCCTGCCCAGCAAGGCCTTCTCATGGCCCCTTCTGGCTCTCCTAATTTCATTCTTAAACTCCTTCCTATTAGCCTTATAATCTTCTAGATCTCTAACATTACCTAGCTCTCTGAACCTTTTGTAAGCTTTTCTTTTCTTCTCGACTAGATTTATTACTGCCATTGTACACCACGGTTCCTGTACCCTATCATAACTTCCCTGTCTCATTGGAACGTACCTATGCAGAACTCCACACAAATATCCCCTGAACATTTGCCACATTTCTTCCGTACTTTTCCCTGAGAACATGTGTTTCCAATTTAAGCCTCCAATTTCCTGCCTGATAGCCGCATAATTCCCCTTACTCCAATTAAATGCTTTTCTAACTTGTCTGTTCCTATCTCTCTCCAGTGCTATTGTAAAGGAGATAGAATTATGATCACTATCTCCAAAATGCTCTCCCGCTGAGAGATCTGACACCTGACCAGGTTCATTTCCCAATACCAAATCAAGCACAGCCTCTCCTCTTGTAGGCTTATCACATATTGTGTCAAGAAGCCTTTCTGAACACACCTAACAAACTCCACCCCATCTAAACCCCTTGCTCTAGGGAGATGCCAATCCATATTTGGGAAATTAAAATCTCCCATCACGACAACTCTGTTATTATTACACCCTTCCATGATCTGTTTCCCTATTTGCTCCTCAATATCCCTGTTACTATTGGGCAGCCTATAAAAAATACCCAGTAAAGTTATTGACCCCTTCCTGTTCCTAACCTCCACCCAGAGACTCCGTAGACAATCCCTCCACCTTTTCTGCAGCCATGACACTATCTCTGATCAACAGTGCATTGCCCCCAACTCTTTTTCCTCCCTCCCTGTCCTTTCTGAAACATCTAAAACCCAGCACTTGAAATAACCATTCCTGTCCCTGATCTATCCAAGTCTCTGTAATGGCCACCACATCATATCTCCAAGTACTGATCCACACTCTAAGCTCATCCGCTTTGTTCACAACACTCCTTGCGTTAAAATAGACGCACCTCAAACCTTCGGTCTGAGCGCGTCCCTTCTCTATCACCTGCCTATCCTCCCTCTCGCACTGTCTACAAGCTTTCTCTATTTGTGAGCCAACCCCAGTCTCTTCAGTTCGGTTCCCACTCCCCAACAATCCTAGTTTAAACTCTCCCCGGTAGCCTTAGCAAACCTCTCCACCAGGATATTGGTCCCTCTGGGATTCAAGTGCAACCCGTCCTTTTTGAACAGGTCACACCTGCCTCAAAAGAGATCCCAATGATCCAGAAATCTGAATCCTTGTCCCCGGCTCCAATCCCTCAGCCACGCATTTATCCTCTGCCTCATTCTATTCCTATTCTCACTGTCACGTGGCACAGGTAGTAATCCTGAGATTATTACCTTTGCGGTCCTGCTTCTCAACTTCCTTCCTAACTCCCTGTAGTCTTTTTTCAGGACCTCTTCCCTTTTCCTACCTATGTCATTGGTACCAATATGTACCACAACCTCTGGCTGTTCTCCCTCCCACTGCAGGATATCATGGACGTAATCTGAAACATCCCAGACCCTAGCACCTGGGAGGCAAACTACCACCCGAGTTTCTTTCCTGCGTCCACAGAATCGCCTGTCTGACCCCCTAACTATAGAGTCCCCTATCACTGCTGCCATCCTCTTCCTTTCCCTACGCTTCTGAGCCACGGGGCCAGACCCTGTGCCAGAGGCACGGCCACTGTCACTTCCCCCAGGTATGCTGTCCCCCCCAACAGTACTCAAACAGGAGTACTTATTGTCAAGCGGCACAGCCACAGGGATACTCACTAGTACCTGACTCTTCCCCTTCCCCCTCCAGACTGTGACCCACTTGTCTGTCTCAGTCCACCACAATAGCTTAAAATACATTTGGTGCCTCCTTAGCCATCTGTGACAAAGATTCTCAAACCTCTGAAAGAAAAAATTCTTCATCTTTGCCTTTCATAGGAGACCACTTATTCTAAAATCATTTCTCCTAGTTCTACATTCTGTCATGAAAGAAAACATCCTTTGGCTAATCTTATCAATTTCACTGCTGATTCTTCTTAACTTCAACAGATATAGATACAATCTGTGCAATCTCTCCTCAAAAGAAACACCTTTGTTACAAGAGCCAACCGAGTGATTCTTCTCTGGCATGTGTAGCAATCTTGAAAACAATGTGATTAAAACTGTATGCAGTGCCTCAGGATTGGTGGCATCAACAGAACTATTACAGCAAAACTTCTCTAATTTTATACACTATCTCCTTGCATTGAAGGCTAATATTCAATTTCCTTGTTAAACAATTGCTGTAACTGTGTACTAATATATTTAATGTACAAGGACACATAGATCCATCTCTACAGCTGTATTCTGCAGGTTCTCTATATTTTTGCAACATTTTGCTTTCCGCTCCCCTTACAAAACTTTCCTACATTGTACCCCATCTGCCAAACATTTGTTCACACATGTAACTCATCTAAATCTCTTTGTAGACTTTGCGTGAATTCCTCACTTCATTCACTGCCTACTGTTTTTGTACCAGCAGCAAATTCACTTAAGTTTGGTATCTTTATCCAAGTCATTAATATCAATTATAAAGAGTTAAGGCCCCCATTCCAGCAGTACCAGCTCATCAACTGAAAATAACCCAATTATCCTGACTCTCTGCATTGTTAGCCAGTTCTCCACCCATGCAAATACACAGTGCCAAAAAAAAGTATTCACCACCCCCCCCCACCACCCCAGAAGTTTTCATGTTTTGCTTTACAACATGAAGTCACAAAGGATTTAATTTGGTTTTCTTAACACTGATCAACGAAAAAAGACTCTTGTGACAAAGTGAAAACAGATCTCTACAAAGTGAGAAAAATTAATTACAAAGATAAAACACGATATAATTGATTGCAGAAGTATTCACCCCTTCAAGTCAGTATTTAGTAGATGCACCTTTGGCAGCAATTACAGCCTTGAGTCTGTGTGGATAGGTCTACATCAGCTTTGCACATCTGGACACTTCTTCTTCATAAAACTGCTCAAGTTCTGTCAGACTGCATGGGGATTGTGAGTAAACTGCCCTTTTCAAGTCCAGCCACAAATTCTCAATTGGATTGAGGTCTGGACTCTGACTTGGCCCCTTCAGGACATTACTACTACTACGTCGACTCAGGCCTAGGGGTCCAGCGTCGGGCACGATGACGGACTCTCCACTTCTCCCTCTCCCTCATCAGTGTGTTCAGTTCAGCTACATTATTCGCGCCGCTGTCTTCTAGGAGTGTGTTGACCATAGTCTTGGGAGGGCACACAGGGTTCATCCTCCCATGCTTGGGATCACATATGATGACTAGGCTGGCAGGTAGTTCAGGGTGGGGTAGACAGTGCCTGCTAGTTGCAGTCTTCTCGCCTCGATTTTAGTGGAGAGCATTGGTAGGTTGTCACAGAGCTCAACGTTCATCATGTGCTGTTGCCAACTCACGTCAAGAGCCATCCGGAGTATTCAGGTATAGCAACCATCTAGAGACTTTCGCATAGTCTTGGTGAGTGTCCACGTCTCAAATCCGTACGTGAGAATGGACGCTATGACTGCAATGAAGATCCTCTTTTTAAGCCCTCTGGTCAGGCTCGACTTCCAGATTTCCTTCATGTCGTTCATAGCCCTCCATGCCAGCGCCTTCCATATCCTTACGTCCTTCTCCAAACTCATCATCCTTGACCCGAGGTACTTGAAGTCAAAGACTTTCTTAATGGTATCATTCTTTATGGTCTTGAGAGTAGCTTCGTTAAACGCCACGTACTCTGTCTTTTTAGTGTTTAATTGAAGTCCAACTTTATTGCACTCAATTTCCACTTTTGTCAGTAGCTGCTGCGCTTCCTCCATCTGGTCAGACAGCAGGACTATGTCATATGCAAAATCGAGATCTGCGGGCATAACTGGTCTGACCCTTTTGTTTTGTCCTGATTTTATGTAAAACCAAGCTTCAGGACATTAACTTTGTTGTTTTAAGATATTCCTGTGTAACTTTGGCTTTATGCTAGGGGTCACTGTCTTACTGGAAAACAAATCTTCTCCCAAGTTGCAGGTCTCTTGCAGACTGCATTAGGTTTTCCTCCAGGATTTCCCTGTATTTTGCTGCATTTATTTTACCCTCTACCTTCACAAGCCTTCCAGGGCCTGCTGTAGTGAAGCATCCCCACAGCATGATGCAACCACCACCATGCTTCACAGTAGGGATTGTGTGTTTTTGATGATGTGTGCTGTTTAGCTTACGGCAAACATAGCATTTAGTCTGATGGCTAAAAAGCTCAATTTTCTGTCAAACCATTAAACTTACAGCTCACTTCACAGTGTCCCTTATGACCTGGCAAACTAGCCAAGATTTCATGACAGTTTTTTTTCCCCAACAGTGGCTTTCTCTTTGCCACTCTCCCATAAAGCTGCAACTGGTGAAGCACCTGGGCAACAGTTGTTGTGTGCACAGTCTCTCCCAGCTCAGCCACTGAAGCTTGTAACTCCTCCAGAGTTGTCACAGGTCTCTTGGTGGCCTCCCTCACCAGTCCCCTTCTTACACAGTCACTGAGTTTTTGAGGATGGTCTGCTCCGGGCAGACTTACACCTGTGCCATATTCTTTCCATTTCTTGATGATTGACTTAACTGTACTCCGAGGGATATTCAGTGACTTGGAAATTTTCTTGTATCCATCTCCTGACTTGTGCTTTTCAATAACTTTTTTGTGAAATTGCTTGGGGTGTTCTTTTATCTTCATGGTGTAGTTTTTGCCAGGATACTGACTCACCAGCAGTTGGACCTTCCAGATACAGGTGTATTTTTACTACAATCAATGGAAACACCTTGACCATACACAGGTCTCCAAGAACAGATCTCCATTTAACTAATTATGTGACTTCTAAAACCAACTGGCTGCACCAATGATGAGTTGGTGTGTCATACTAAAGGGTGGTGAATACTTATACAATCAATTATTTTTTGTTTTATATTTGTAATTAATTTAGATCACTTTGTAGTTATCTGTTTTCACTTTGACACAAGTCTTTTTCCGTTGATCAGTGTCAAAAAAAGCCAAATTAAATCCACTGTGATTCAATATTGTAACACAATAAAACATCAAAACTTCCAAGGGGGAGAATACTGTAACACTGAAAATGAGGACTGGAATAAAAAAACAAGGATATAATGCTGAAGCTTTATAAGGCACAAGTGAGGCCTCACTTGGTGTATTGTGAGCAGTTTTGTGCCCATCACCTACGAAAGGATGAGCTGCCATTGGAGAGGGTTAAAAAGATGTTCACAAAAATTATTCTGAGATTGAAAGGCTTATCATATGAGGAGTGTTTGATGGCACTGAGCCTGTACTCACTGGAATCTAGAAGAATGAAGGCGGAATCTCATTGAATCCTATCAAATATTGAAAGGCTTAGATGGAGTGGATGTGGGGAGGATGTTTCCTTTAGTGGAGGAGTCCAGGACCAGCGTGCACAACCTCAGAATAGAGGGACGTCTATTTAGAACAGAGATGAGGAGGAATTCCTTTAGCAAGAGGTTGGTGAATTGGAATTTGTTGTCACAAGTGGATGTGGAGGCCAGGTTATTGAGTGTATTAAAGCGGAAGTTGATAAGATTTTTGATTAGCCAGAGTATGAAAGGTTATGGGGAGAAGGCTGGAGAATGGGGGTTATTTCTCCTCAAGTCTCTTCTTCCAAAGGGCCAATGTTGATTTATCTCCTCCTCTATTTACTAATGGGAGCTCTAATGATATGCCTTCACATTTCTTAGTTTCTTACACATTTTTCTCTTTTTATTTTAGTCATCCTCAGTTGGTTTCTAAAATTTCCCAATCCTCTGACCTACCATTAATCTTTAAAACAACGCATGCTCTTTTCTACAGCTGGATCAATACTATTGATACCTTCTTTGGTCAGCCTGGGATGGACATTCCTTCCTTTTCAGCCTTTATTTCTCAAATCATGCCGAGTGAAGATGACACTTACATGCAATCTCACAGCAGATCCTTTAGCTTATTAAATAATTGCCAAAAATAACCCATCACACGGCAGAGAATGTTTCAGGTCATTGAAGATTCTGGAGTAAAAGGTTCATTGGCATCAACAATATTACTTAACATAAAGTTTAATATCAAGAAAATCAACAACCAAATGTGATAAATTCATGCTAAGATTAAGATCTAAGCTTACTTTTGTTGAGTTCCTGCACAATGGAATCAAGGTAAGTGGAATGTGAAGCCGGTCAAGATTATTTCAGTAACTTTGTTTAATCCTGCTCGTTCATTATCGCTAAACTAACTCTCAGCTTACTCATGGCATTGAGTACAAGAACTGGGACATCACGTTACAGCTGTACAAGGTGTTGGTGAGGAAGCACGTGGAGTGTTATTCTGGTGCAGTTACGTAGAGTACAGTAACACACATCAAAGTTGCTGGTGAACGCAGCAGGCCAGGCAGCATCTCTAGGAAGAGGTGCAGTCGACGTTTCAGGCCGAGATCCTTCGTCCTGACGAAATCCTGACGAAGGGTCTCGGCCTGAAATGTCGACTGCACCTCTTCCTAGCGATGCTGCCTGGCCTGCTGCGTTCACCAGCAACTTTGATGTGTGTTGCTTGAAACTCCAGCACCTGCAGAATTCCTGTTGTTTACGTAGAGTACAGTTCTGGTCACCCAGTATAGGAAGGATGTAATTAAGCTAGGAAGGGGTAGAAAAGATTCACAAGGACATTGTCTGGATTGGACATCTAAGGAGAAACTGGATATACTGGATAAACTGGGGATTAGGATGGTGGTGAATACTGGTAGATCGGGCTGAGGCATTTGATGTTGCGGTGTTTGCTGAGCTTGGCAAATAACTTGCAGACGTTTCATCACCAGTCGAGGTGACATCCTCAGTGCGCAGTTGTTGGCATTTCCCTCTGGGAGTGTTTGTGTTTATATAACCCCTCCATTTGCTTACCTTGGTCCTGATTGGCTACCCCTTCAGTTGACCTTTGAATCCTATTGCTTCGTGTTCCTTTGGCTCTGAGGGGAACATAGATGGTGTCTATTTCGATATGTTTGTTTACGAAAGAGAACCAGCCTTCTACAAATTATCATGCCTGCTTCATGCTTGCCTGCGCCAGAATGTTTGCGGTGTCCTTCTCGGTTTTCATGTACTGAGATCAGTGAAAACAGATCATGTTTCCATACCGCCAGTTTGTGTTCCCTTAAACAAATTGAGAGTTTACGTCCTATCTGTCTGACGTAGTTCTTGTTGCAGTCTCCATGGGTGATCCTAAACACCACATTGCTTTTGTCAGTTGTCTTTAATGATACACTGGTTCTTGAGACAAGCTTCCTTAAAGTTGCCATTGGGTGGTGGGTGATTGTGATGCCATGAAGTTCGAGCAGTTGAGCTGTCATTTCTTGTATATTCTTGATGTAGGGCAAGATTGCGTGTTCAGTAAGGTCTGTACGAGTTTCTTGGACCTTATGGCATCACAATTGCTCGCAAACCGGGCCGGCTGGTGGCGCAACGATATCGGCACTGGACCCGGGAGCGGAGGTTCCCGGGCTCGAAACTAGTTGGGTCCGCTCCCAAGTACGCTTTCCATCCATGCCAAGTTGAGTGTCGAGATCGCAACTCGACCTTGTAAAATAAAGGGAAAATACTGCGAAAACGTCTGTGTGAGGAGTGGCATGCCACACAGTCTCTCTCTCCCGCTCCGCGCCTTGTATAAGCCATGAAAAAGACACCATCACAGATGCACGCACACGCACAGACTCGCACGCACACAGGCACACGCCAACAAAAAAAAATTGCTCGCAATCCAAAAAAAATACACATGTATATATACATGTATGTAATACCCTGGTTTAAGATTTCTACTGCTATGCTACGAGGTACTTTATTTTAGCAGTTTTTTTGTAAAGGCAATGCGTGTTCTGGCTTCGGCTAAAGATAAGGAGCCATGCTGTCCAACTTAAGAATGTTGTGTCAGCCAATCATCACGATACCTCCCTACCTCAATACCTCCCTAGGCAACTGGATTCTCAATTTCCTCACTTGCAGACAGACCCCAGTCAGTACAGATGGCCAATCATGTCTTATCCACACTCACCATCAGCACAGGTGCACAACAAGGCCGTGTGTTTAGCCCCCTGCTCTACTTGCTTTACACCTATGATTGAGTGGGAAGTACAGCTTCTATACCGTATCAAAGTTTGCTGACGACACCACTGAAGCTTAGAGTGGTGACAAATTGTCATAGCCGATGGAGATTGAAAATCTGGTTGAATGGAACTACAACAACAACCTTTCATTCAACATCAGCAAACCAGAGAGTTGATTATCTACTGACTGCAAGAGTTGGAAGCCAGTCCTCATTAAGGAGTCAAAGGTGGAGAGGGTCAGTAACTACAAATTCCTTAGCGTTACCGTATTAGAGGATCTGTCTTGGGACCATCACAAAGAAGGCATGACAGTGCCTCTACTTTCTTAGAAGCTTGCGTAAATTTGGTACGTCACCTAAAACTTTGACAAACTTCTACAGATGCACAGTGGAGAATATCCTGACTCATCATTTCCACGGATGCTGAGTTCCTCCAGCGTATTTACATGGCATATTTACATGGAGTCAAGAGCATATGTAAGAGCATATTTACATGGAGTGCTGCCTCAAGTAAGTAGCACCCATTATCAAGGACCCCCACCATCCAGGCCATGGTCTCTTTTCACTACTACCATCAACCAGGAGCCTTAGGTCCTATGCCACCAGGCTCAAGAACAGTTATTACTCTATCTGGCTCCCGAACCATGTGTATAACTTCACTCACCACACCTCTGAAGTGATTCTACAAGCTACAGGCTCACTTTCAAGCACTCTACAGCTCATCTTCTCAGTATTTTTTTTTACTTGCACAATTTATCTTCTTTTGCAGTTTTTCAGATGCTTGTCAGTGTTTTTCTATGCGTTTTTAATAAATTCTATTGCATTTCTTTATGTTGCTGTAAATTTCTGAATGCAAATGAACCTCCAGATAAGAATACGGAAATAGACGGGTGTGATGCTATTTCAACTCGGAGTTCAGAGTTTAGTTCTGGTGCTGTCTGTAAGGACTTTGTACGTTCTCCCCATGAACACGTGTGTTTCCTCCCACATTCCAAAGACGTACCAGTTGGTAGGTCAACTGGTCATTATAAATAGGGCCAGTGTTAAATAGGTGAGTTGCGGCCGGTGCAACTTGTTGGGCCAAAAGTGCCTATTCTACACTGTATCACTAAATAAATAAATATATGTAGCTTGATAATAAATCTACTTTGAAACTAATCATTCTGTTAACATGTTATTGGTACATAACTGAAAGACTTTGGGAGTTCTGTTGTATTCTTTTCCAATTTCCTCCTACATTTTCTCTGCCTAAGTAGCCTTCTGCCTACATTATCCTCCAATACTTTTGACATCCCATGTGCTCCAAATGCTTGCCCACTATTGCAGTGGACCCCAACCACCGGGCCGCAAAGAAACGATATGAGTCAGCTGCACCTTTCCTCATTCCCTGTCACGCACTGTTGAACTTGAACATAGGGTTGCCAACTGTCCCATATTTGCCGTGACATCCGGAATATTGGGCTAAATTGGTTTGTCCCATACGGGACCACCCTCGTCCTGTATCTCCCCTGCTAAGGTAGAGCGTTCCTAAGCCGAAATGGTGTAAAGCGAAGAAGCAATTACCATTAATTTATATGGGAAAAATTTTTGAGCGTTCCCAGACCCAAAAAATAACCTACCAAATCATACCAATAACACATAAAACCTAAAATAACACTAACATATAGTAAAAGCAGTAATATGATAAATACACAGCCTATATAAAGTAGAAATAATGTATATACAGTGTAGTTTCACTTAAGAGAATCGAGATTAAGCCAAGACTGATTTGTAGAAAAAAATCGGCACGTACACACATGCGCATGTCATATACGCGCACGTCACGCATGCACACACAGGTGCCCACGCAAGGCTTCATGGTCATGGTAGTCTTTCACGGGTAAACATAAATGTCCCATATTTGACTGCTACTTTTGTCCCTTGTTTGGGAGTGAGAAAGTTGGCAACCCTACTTGAACACCACCACCTCCCCCCACCCCCGGCTGGCCAGTCCGCAAGAATATTGTCAATATTAAACCGGTCTGTAGTACAAAAAAGGTTGGGGACCCCTGCACTCTTGCACACAGTTCCTGTTTTCCTTTCTCAAGAACTCGATATGCATTGTGGCCTTCAGCATTGAACTGAAATCTCTACTCATCCTGACTTTTCTCTCTACAATCTAATTGGGATAATTGCAGCTCCTGCTTCTACTGTTTTTTTTCCTATTTCTTTGAAAGTAGGCTATTAATTGGTTGTTTTCTTTCTTCTGACTTCGGGATGCATGGCATCACCCATGGCACACCTTTTCCAGTCATCAGTTCAATCTCTGAACCATCCTGTCTGTACAACTGCCTCTTCCTTAGAGGCGAAATCCAGGAGAACGAGGAAGTAATTGTTTTTACTCAGAAACAGATAGTTGTGGACCATGAGCCCAGCCTTCAGGGCACAAACCCATACATGTTGATCATGGGAAGACTAGTTCACACCCATTGACAAAACTAGTTCTTTGAAATGGGAGGATGTTGTCAGACAGTGTATTAACTGATTGTACTTCCCAAGTTTCAATGTGAATCACAAGCAACTGAAACATTTTCTTTTAACTCAGCTGGTCTTTGGTCTGGCAATTCCACCATGCATGTTATTACAGAACAGCCAAAACAAGAACCATGGAAGGAAAATAAAACGAAGTGTAGTAAGGGGCAAATAAAGCTACTGATTCAGGAGAGAAACATCTTCAAAGGAGTCTGATGTTTCTTAAGTTACAGATTGTCAGGAAGCCAATCAGCCTATAATGGAAGATCACAGATCTCAGAGGGGAGGCTTGGTTAGCAGAATGGCATTTTGGACCACAATAGTTCATCAGGACGAGGAAGGTGTAAATGAAGAAGGGAAAGAAACATGGAGGGCATGGAAAGCAGATATTGGGGGAGGTAGGGGAAAGTAAAGATGTGTTTGGAGGTAGGATCCCACCACAAATCTCCTTCCTGGCACGTATCCTTGAAAGTGACAGAAATGCTACTCCTGTCCATTCACCTCTTCACTTACCTCCATTCAGAGTCCTAAACTGTCCTTCCAGCTGAAGCAACACTTCACCTGTCAATCTGTTGCGGTTGTACCTGATGCTCCTTTACAATGGTGAAACCTAACGTAAATTGGGGTACTGCTTCATCAAGCACCTCCGCTCCATCCATCAAATGCAGAAATTCCCGGTGGCCAACTATTTTAACTCCTATCCCCATTCCTGATCCAATGTGTTGGTCCATAGTCTCCTTTTCTGCCATGATGATGCCAATCTCAGCGGGGAGACATGAACATCGATCTCTCCTTCCAGTAATTTTCTTTTCTTTTTTTCCTTTTCCCCTCCCTCTTCTTCTATTTCCCAATCTCTTGACTCTTACCTCTTCTTCTCACCTGCCTATTACCTCCCCTTGGTGCCCCTCCTCCCTCCCTTTTTCCCCAAGGTCCACTCTCCACTCCTTTCAGATTCCTTCTTCTCCACCCATCTATCACTTTCTAGCTTGTCCTCCTTCCCCTCCCCCCACCTTTTTATTCTGGCGCCTTCCCCCTTCCTGATGGAGGGTCTCGATCCGAAATGTCAACCATTATTCATTTTCATAGACACCCCCTGACCTACTGAGTTCCTCCTGCATTTTGTGTGTATTGAAAGGAAAAGTAGCCAGCATTAAAACACTCAGCTTGAATTCAGGGTTCCCTTTCCATAAAGTATTCTCTTAATTAGCAAACCACTGGCTACAACTTACAAAGGAAGGAATTATGTTATTGGAGTGAGATTGGTTTTGAGTATGAATCAAAGGCACAAAGCAGCAACTAATGAAAGTGGAAGCAGATGAAATCTGTGCAAACGGTAGGCCAACAGCAACTATCAGAAAATAGTTTATTTCTGATTTCCTGGGTGCTAAAATAATATTCCAGCCTCCAAACTGTATAATAAAATGAAAAGAGGATGTTTTAGTCATCAGCTCATCACTGCAGTTCTTTCTTAACATTTGTATTACGAAGTTCTATCAACTTGTTGATTTTTTAAGAGAGCTCTTAGATATCTACAGCCTGTTAAATGCTGTCTGTTTTGTGCAATGTGGGAATTATATTCTTGGCACTTACAAAATATAATTGAATGTCTAACTCACCTGGTGGTACTGTATGGAAGGGTCCAACAGGCAGTAGTGAATAATTGTGGTCATGCCTTCAAGGAGAGTGAGAATCATGTCAGGCGCGATGCTCACTGCCATCCATGTGGGTCTTTGAAAAAGCAGACAAAGCAGATTTAATAGGCTTCACTTTATTAACACCCCATAAAGCACTGTGTTAAAACAAAAACACAACCTTTAATCAGTGCCTGAATACAGTGAATTTTGAGGTCACTCATTTATTTAATAATTCAAGTTTTATCTACTGTGCTAGCCAGAATTTTTTTCAAAAATGCTCCCAAAGCATTGGGTTTGTTCCTAATCCAGAGATTTACGTGTATCCTATTTTCCCTTTTTTTCTGAAAATAACAATTTTGGAAGCAATATTAAATCAGTGGAATATTTATAAAATTAGATAGTAAATATCATTAATACAAGCAATTCTGCAGATGCTGAAAACTCAGAGTAATACAGGTCAGACAGCATCTATGGAAAGGACTTTTCAGGCTGAGATTTGATGAATTTCTATTAAAAGTCACACAATAACACAAGAGTGTTCAATTATTGCATATATTCATGGATAGCACAGAAATTTTTGAGAATTAGGGAAATTAGAAAATGTGGGGTTCTGTCAGAAAAGTGGACTCGGGGAGCAAGGACAACTATGATCTATCTTTGTACTTTAAAATATATTTTACTGTTATTTTTTCCTCAACTCTGATTAAAAGATAGTGGTTGAAAGGTTAATGCTCTTATTGGCATGAAATATCAACTTTTTATTCCTGCTGAGTTCCTCCAGCACTCTGCATGCATTGTTCTCTGTAAATATCATAATCACCCTTTGCCATAACAAAGTGAACTGAAAGTTAATCAAGCGAGCTGGATTTTAAGCATGACGGATTTCAGTTGTCTCTTGATACAGCCTCAGCCATGTTTATTTTTCCTTTCTGATCACTCCCATGCCAATTGGCTTTCATTTAGCCCTTTCTACCCTCTCACTCGGAGGGAAGGCTTAGCATTAGAGAAATACATTTTTTTTTAAATCAGGTCACAAGTTCATAAGTTTATCAGCTTTATCTCAGTTGTCCACCTTTGTACACTGTACTCTCAGTGCAATAAACGAGGCTGATGTCAAACACTGGGTTGATCTTTACACTGGCTTTATGGAGACTCCTAACTACATTCTCCCAACTCATGTGGGACCTCCACACCAATGTAGAAATTTGGGACAAGTTGAAGATCAGATACCAGTGTATCTTGTGCCTCTGCTGGGTTTGCAACCGAATCCAGTGGTGCAGCACTAACATACCATACTCAGCCTCCCGCCTCTTAGTTCTAAACATTCAGATTTGAATGGAGGCGACAATCTTGATTTCAACCAAAGGGCCAGTAAAGGTAAATGGTTATCCATTTATTTCATAGCTGGAGAGATATACAACATGGAATCAGGACCACCTTATGGAGTCCAGGGCAACCATCACTAATTTACACTATATCAATTCCATTCTTTAATCTCCTCATAACTATCAACTACATTCAGACTCTCCAACCACAGCAGGCCATCAATTCACCAACCCCCACATCGAGGGATATGGAAGGGAATCTGAGCACCTTCATGAAAACCCACATAGTCACAGGGAGAACGTGCAGACTCCACATGGACAGAACCTAAGGTTAGTAGTGAACCGCAATCTCTGGAGCTGAGACACAGCACCTCCATGACCATAAGATATAGGAGCAGAAATAGGCCATTCAGCTCATCGAGTCTGCTCCTCCATTCAATCATGGCTGACCCAATTGTTCCAGTCATCCCCACTCCCCTGCCTTCTCCTCATACCCTTTGATGCTCTGGTTAATCAAGAACCTATCTACCTCTACCTTAAATGCACCCAATGACTTGGCCTCCACAGCCGCTCATGGCAACAAATTCCACATATTTACCACCCTCTGACTAAAGTAATTTCTCCACATCTCTGTTCTAAATGGATGTCCTTCAATCCTGAAGTTGTGACCTCTTGTCCTAGACTCCCCAACAATGGGAAATAACTTTGCCATATCTAATCTGTTCAGGCCTTTTAACATTCGGAATGTTTCTATGAGATCCCCCCTCATTCTCCTGAACTCCAGGGAATACAGCCCAAGAGCTGTCAGATGATCCTCATACGGTAACCCTTTCATTCCTGGAATTATTCTCATGAATCTTCTCTGAACCCTCTCCAATGTCAGTATATCCTTTCTAAAATAAGGAGCCCAAAACTGCAAACAAACTCGAAGTGTGGTCTCATGAGTGCCTTATAGCAGGGGTCCCCAACCTTTTTCGCACTGCGGACTGGTTTCATATTGACAATATTCTTGCGGACTGGCCGACCCCGGGGGGGGGGGGGGCGGTGGTGGTGGTAGGTTTGCCAACGGACAAGACTAGCAGTCAAATTCGCTGGGTTTACCTCGAGAAAGACTACAATGACCATGAAGCCTTGCACGGGTACCAGCGCGCATGCGTGTACGTTTTATTCCTACAAATCGTCTTTGGCGATTCTGTTCGGGGGTGGGGGGCGAGGGAGGTGTTAATCACCACCGGATTATAGGTGATAATTAGCTAATACACTCAATCTTGTTTCTAAAAGGGTTTATCTACCGAATTTAATATTAAACACACAACACATATTTTCCTCGCATGAATATAGTGATACGTCAATTATCAGGGGAGGACAGGGGAGCTTGAAGTAAGTGTTGAACAAACTTCCAGTAGAAGTGGTAGAGGCAGGTTTGATATTATCATTCAAAGAAAAATTGGATAGGTATATGGACAGGAAAGGAATGGAGGGTTATGGGCTGAGTGCAGGTCGGTGGGACTAGGTGAGAGTAGCGTTCGGCACGGACTAGAAGGGCGAAGATGGCCTGTTTCCGTGCTGTAACTGTTATATGGTTATATAAGTAAGTCAATAGCATCATAACATTTTAAGTAACATTTGGATATTAAACACAGCGCATATTTTCCCCGTATGAACATATAAAATCATTGCAACACACCAATATCGTTGAATCAGTGGGAGCCCTGGGCTTGTTTTCCTGCAACAAGACGGTGCCATCGAGGGGTGATGGGAGACAGCGATACTCGAAGGGGGTTCCTTATGTCCAGTCTATTCTGCAATTTAGTTTTCGTTGCATTCATTGCAGAGATATGTTGGAAATGGAAGCAACGTTTTCAGTGCTTTCGTGGCTATCTCAGGATTTTTAGCCTTGACTTTGATCCAGAATACCGGCAGAGATGTTATGCCAAACATACTTTTCAGCCCGCTGTCATTTGCAAGCTCGAGGAGTTGCTCTCCTTCCCGCGCTGACATGGATGACGCGTGGGTAATGACCTCGCGTGCGTAATGGCTCAACAGTGGGCGTGACAGGGAATGAGGAAAGGTGCAGCTGACTCATATCGCCAAATCATATCATTTCCTCGCGGCCCGGTAGCGCATGCTTTGCGGCCCGGTGGTTGGGGACCGCTGCCTTATACAGCTGCAACATCACATCCCTGCTCTTATATTCTATACCTCTAGAAATGAATGCCAACATTGTGGCCGTCTTCTTCACCACCGACTCAACCTGGAGGCTAACCTTTAGGGTATCCTGCACAAAATCTCCCAAGTCCCTTTGCATCTCTGCATTTTGAATTCTCTCCCTATCTAAATAATAGTCTGCCCGTTTATTTCTTCCACCAAAGTGCATGACCATACACTTTCCAACATTGTATTTCATCTGCCACTTCTTTACCCATTCCCCTAAACTATATAAGTCTCTCTGCAGGCTCTCTGCTTTCTCAACACTACCCACTCCTCCACCTATCCTTGTATCATTGGCAAATTTAGCCACAAATCCATTAATCCCATAGTCCAAATCATTGACATACATCTTAAAAAGCAGCTTGTCAAAGGCCTTCTGAAAATCCAAGTACACCACATCTACTACATCTCCTTTGTCTACCCTGCTTGTAATTTCCTCAAAAAATTGCAGTAGGTTAGTCAGGCAGGATATTCCTTTCAGGAAGCCACACTGGTTTTGGCCTATCTTGTCATGTGCCTCCAAGTACTCCATAATCTCATCCCTAATAATCAATTCCAACAACTTCCTAACCACTGATATCAGGCTAACAGGTCTATATAGTTTCCTTTCTGCTGTCCCCCACCCTTCTGAAACAGCGGAGTAACATTTGCAATATTCCAGTCACCCGGTACAATGCCGGAACCTATCGATTCTTGAAAGATCATTGTTAATGCCTCCGCAATCTCTCCAGCTACTTCCTTCAGAACCCAAGGGCGCATTCCATCATGTCCAGGAGATTTATCCACCCTCAGACCATTAAGCGTTCTGACAACAAATTTCACAGGCGTAATTTTCACTGCACATACTTCACTTCCTTGACACTCTTGAATGTCCAGTATACCACAGATATCTTCCACTGTGAAGACTGATGCAAAATATGCATTCAGTTCCTCTGCCGTCTCTACATCTCTCATTACAATATCTCCAGCATCATTTTCTATTGGTCCTATATCTACCCTCAACTCTCTTTTACCCTTAATATACTGAAAAAAGCTTTTAGCTCGCCTCACCCTGCCACCCATTTTACTGCTTGTGCTTAATTATCTTCAAGTGGGATAGGGAAGATAAGGTATCCCTGTCTACTGTTAAAAAGGACACAGATGAAATGCGGAGGGTGAGCATGGGTGGCAGGCTGGAATGAGCACAACCAGCTCCAACAGTCACTGGATCATCCCAGTGTCTTCACCTCAAGGCATAGATCTTGGGCAGACTCAGCTGTGGAACTCCCTAATTGATTAATCTTCAATGGTTCCATTGGTGTTGGTCCTTCACCTATAAATATGTGTTAACTGATCACTGACACTCTTCACTGACAGATCAATAATATCAACTTTCAACCCTGAAGGGCTTGGATAGGGTGAATGCACACAGTTTTTTTCTTAGGACTGTGGAATTAAGAACTAGGGGGTACAAAGTTTAAAGTGAGAGGGAAAAGATTGAACAGCAATCTGAGGGACAAAGTTTTCTCCCATAGCTGGCCAGTATATGGAATGAGCTACCAGAGGAAATGGTGGCAGCAGGTACATTAACAATGTTTAAAATTCAGTCAGACGTG